>NC_072737.1:46920523-47188126 GCF_026930045.1 Uloborus diversus
TAACCTACGTTAAGGAGGTTTGTAAAAGTGTCAATAATCCACACTGATGGGAAAATTTATGTTCAGAAATATGGTGTCTGCCATGTATTCCATTAAAACATTAAATTTTAGCGCGAGGGTTATTTTTTAATATGAAACACTGCATTCGTATAACAAAATAAAAAAAAAGTTATTAACAAAGCATATCTCAACTAAAGCCAATGCATGTTTATTCCCCGAAACTATTTTTATAAAACAAAGGAATCTTCCAAAGGGAAGTTTTCGAAAACATTAATCTTTGGCCAAGTTTAAGCGGATTTTAACTTCAAAGAAGTCGAAGAAGAATTCTTCTTATGGAAAGTGATTTATATGGCTTCGCAATTTAAAGCATAAAAGAGAGCTATGCGTTAACTATTCCTTTTACGCTTTCATCAGCAAAGATTAATTAAGGTCCAGCAGAAAATAATTACAATTTTTGTTCGTCTATCTAAAGGATAAAACTCTAAGACAGAAAAGAGCAATAAAAAAGATTGCCATGAAACTTTAAATATCTCTGAAATGAGATAACTTGAAATTAGTTACTTTCATTTTGCACTTGGTATATTTTGATAATGGATAGGTAGAGCGTTTTCTTGTGTTAAGAAATAATTTGTTAAAGATACTGCCCTTTGATAATGTGTTTTAGTGATTATGAATTTTTAAGTGTGATATATTTAAAACGTTAAAGTGATAATAAGACTTTCTTCCGTTTGCTTTTTTTTCTATTTTATCTTTAAAAAGCATTGTATAAAGGTAGAAAATGTATAAAAAAGTATTAAAATATATAACTGAGTATAAAATGTATAAAAAAAGGTGGCCATGAACTTAAAATACCTCTAACATGAGCTAACTTAGTTACTTTATTTTTGGTATATTTTGAAAAGGAACAGGTTTGAAGTTTTCTTGTGTAAAAAAATAACTTGTTAAAGATATTGCCTTTTGTTAATGTTGTTTTAGTGATCATGAATTTATTTGATATCTTTAAAGCATTAAAGTGATAACAAGGTTTTGAGTGTGCTTAATGTATCTATTTTATATTAAAAAAGCAAGCTATAAATGTTTATTCTTAGCATGGCGTGGGTTTAAAAAATATTAACGAAACCTTATTTAAAGATTAAATGAAAAAAAATCGATTTTTTGTTTAATGAGTTTCTACAAATAAGAATCATTTATTCGAGAGGTCGAGGCATTAATCCAGTTTTAACTTACGGAGGAATTCCTTCTGAATGATTTTTTTTTTTTTTTTTTTTTTGCATTGAAGGCTATAGGTGAGGGTGGCCCAAAGCGGGTAGGTTGCCGGCAGGCCTGCTTATGCCCCCCCCCATTTGGTTTGTAAGTGGCGATGCACGCGTATGTCGTGTTTACATGAACACCCTCAAGTTTTAATTAATCCCAGCGAAGCAGCAGTGAAGCGGCATGGCGCAACCAGGCTTAAAATAAAAAAAATATATACATTTTTAAACAAAAATGAAGTTTTGTAACTTGTGAGTAGTCGAAGACCTGCTTATTTCTTTAAAATTTTCAATAATATTGCGTTATTCTGACACTATACCCCTACAAACTACGTTAGTCTTTTTTTTTTTTATTTAAAGTTACAATTATTGAAATAAAAAAAAGTGCCTTCGGGCAAAGCGGGTATAGGATTTAATCATATTGTTATTTATAATTTCTTGACTCGTGTGCTGACTTAGATTTTCTATTTCAATAAGATAAGTATAACTTTAAAAAGTTATTTTTAGGATGACAATTAATTAGTCTATTAATGTGATCAGTTATTTCTTTAGGTTTTATAAACAAATGTGCTGCCTTTAAATTGGATGAGCAGAACTTTTTGATACATTTTTAATAATCGCAGATAGCTAGTCATTTATTTTAATCATTTATAACTTCATATTTGATTGGAAAATGTACCAAATCACAATTAGTAAAGCTTACCCGCTTTGGGCTCCCTAGAAGGGCAAAGTGGGTTTTTTAAATGTTTGTTAAATTTGATAATAAAAAAATATTGGGTTTGAAATAATACAAAAATCACTTGAGGGTGCCCTGAGGGATGGCTGTCTATACTAGGCCTTCAGTTATGTCGCTAATCGAGCATGTCTGGGACTGCGTTGGTCGGAGCCTTGCCCATGTGTCTCGTCCGGCAGTTGGTACGGATGAACTTTGGTTTCAGATTGAAGTCATATGGGATGCTATTCCCAATCGTGTCTTTTAGATCCTCTATGATTCGATGTCAAAACGTGTACAGTCTCGCATAGCTCCACGGGGTAGCTACATTCGATACTAGTTTACGCCTCTTATTTTCATTTAATTGATCTGTAATTTTGATCGTTTATTTTTAGCGCTATGAGTAATGTGTGCAAAATATTTTACTAATTTCCAATTAGTCCTTCATGCTCTCGCAATTTTCACAAACATGATTGTATATTTATCGTCATTAGAAAATCATTATACAGGGTGTTCTGTTTTAACCTGTAAGACCTTTATTTTCGCAACCGTTAGTCCTAGATGTATACATTGCAAAACTGTTCAAAATCAGATGCAAAGTTAAGATTTTGAAAATTTGATATAACAATAAAAATGAGTTAAAAAATAAAGTAAATTAAATTTTTATACGGGCCCCAGATCCCCTAACATATTTAAGGAAATATTTTCCATTGAAAAATAATTCCAACACAAAAAGTTTGAAATTAGTGTGACCAATGTTCACCGATAAATGAAACGCCGCGTTTTATGACTTACACCACCTTTCACTCGCCGTCAATAAAAACGTTTGGGGGGAAATATAGCAGTTAACAAGTGTTTAAAATTATATGTGTGTATAGAGTGTGGTTTTGCAAATTGTTCGAGGTTTCATAGTGTGTTTTTGCGTATGTGAGCATAGCATTTGCATTTATTTTTGAATAGCAATGAAAAATATACATACCTTGTTTTTCTTACTTTGACGACCTGTCATTCTTCTGAAATAGCGGTAAGTTCCAATCTCTTCTTCTGTATGGTCGCTCAAAACTTTGAACTAGAATATCTCCTTGAGTTTTGGTCGCACAAATGTCAAGTTTTTCGTGTTAATAATAGTTTTCAATGGAGAATATTTCCCTATGTATAAGTTAGGGGACCTAGTGTCCGTATAAAAAGTTAAATTTTGTATTTGTTGACTCATTTTTATTTTTGCTTCAAACTTTAAATATCTTAACTTTGCATCTGATTTTGAACATTTTTGAAATTGGAAGTATACATCTAGGACTAACGGTTGGAAAAATAAAGGTCTTGCAGTTTAAAGCGGAACACCCTGTATACTTTTAAAAAAAAATTTTCTTATGAAGTATTTAAAGTTTGCCCATTTAAAGAAAAAAAAAACAAAAGTAAAACCAGTATACGAAGAGAACAAATGCATTCTTTCATCAGTTAAAAACTTATAGAATGAGTTTTTCAATAAACGATTTATCGCCTTTTTGTGCGGTCATATTTTCTTGCTCAATTTATTCCTTTCTCTACATTTTCCCCAACACTTAAATTTGTTATTCCCGTCAATAATCATTTTTCATGTCTTTTGTTTCTTTGTTACCAAGACTAAAAAAAATTATGATTAATGCAGATGCTTCCCAGATTGGTATTGTAACAACTGAATGCTAGAAAACAATATATTTTCCCAAAATAAACATAATTCGTGAAGTAATTCATATTAAATGGTCCACATTATTTATTTTGATCCTTTTTCTGAAGCGTAAAAACGATGCATTTTCTTCTTATGTAATTTAGTTTTTTTTTCCACGCACAAATATCAAAACCAAAATGAACCTGTTTTTTAAAGTAAAGTATAAGTGAAACAATTATCGCGTGGGGAAAATTTATTATTGGAATTTAAATCAGTTAACAATTATTTGTTTTTGCGGTTTAGATGTAAGTTAGACAAATTCTTATTTTAATTTTGTGCAATTTAAAGAATGCATTATCACGTGCGATAAAATATAATTCACAAATACAAAATACAATATTTTTTCTCCACCCAATACTCTCGAATAGATTCGCTGGTGAACGACCCAAAACTGCTAATAGCAATTTAATTAACACTTCGCAATTATATGTAAGGATTTTAAATTAATATGTAGACTTAAAAAAATAAAGTCTACATATTAGTAAAGATCGAACCGTAAGCTTTTTAGCGTCTAGTTTCAGTTCTACACCCTAAAAATGTATTGAACTATTTGAAAATAAATTCGTAACTTTAGATGTGTTTCAAATTAAATTTTTGGAGAACATAAAGGAGAAAAGCAAGCATTACATTTACGTAAGTTTTTTTTTTTCAATTCAATTGCACTAAACTACTATAACCGCTAAGTCTTATTCCAAAATAAATGATTACATCACCGTGTTTTACTGCTGATATGAAACAGCAAACGATATTTTTGACATTTGAGGTAGTGAGAAGCAAAGGGATGCAAGTGGCAAAATTAAAACTTTGGAGATAACCAGTGCAAATGGTAGGTGAACCCGTCCTCTGTCCTGGGGCAAGACATAGTACAAGTAGCGCTGGTAGGTACTGCTGTACAGCATGATTTAGGAAAAAAATCAATGAAAGCCTACCTAGGACGTAATCTTTATACGCGTTTTACTCAGAACTTGAAAATTTCCACTTACATCCCTTTGCTTCTCACTGCCTCATTTTTTATGGGGTGTTGGGAGAGGTTAAACGCTTTATTATTTTTTAAAAAATGTAAAATTAGAAGACGGCAAAGAAAAAAAATATTTATTTCAACGAAAAAAAGGGACAAGTACAAACTAAGCTGAAGCCTGCCCTGCATTTCAAAAAAGTTCAATTGTTCAGTTTATAAGTTTTAAATATGTCCATAACGTGTAGTATTTAATGCACTTCGTAAAGCACTGCAATAAAAAAAGGAACGGTTTACGTTTAAGCATCTTTTTTCTGCCTTTTTTTTCCTCTATTTTTTTCGTAATGCAATTTTAACATTTTAAATGGTCAATTTCAAAAGGCCAGTTTTTTTTTTTTTTTTTTAATAAAGGTGTTATTCATTTAACAGCTTCCGCTGCAAATTATATTCTTTTTTTTTCTGATTTACTATCTTTTTCTGCTAAAATAATCGTGCTTAGAACTAACTTTATTTCACTCAAATGTTGACCATAGAGACTGAACGACATTATGGAAAAATACAATTAAAAGAAGCTTTTTTATATGGGATAGGATTTTTTCTCACTGCATTTAAAAGATACGTTTTTCATTTATAATTAAGAAATTAATTCCCTGTAATTAACTCTCTCCCAAACCATCATTGAAATCGCAAGTTGAATGATAAATTAAGCGAAAGTAATTTTGTACTAAAAAAATATCAAAGAGTATGATAGGTTTAATGCAACGGAAAATTGTCTCATTACCTGAAATATGTTTTCAAAAAATCGAGAAATAAATTAGCTTATGTTATATCATTAAGCAAGACTTGTTTATTCTACGAAGCTTTTTGTACCTCTGCAAGACAATGTGATGTAAAGCGATGTATTACATATGATAAAAATGTTATTAGAAGAAAAAAAAACTGAATTACACATTTAATTAATAATCAAACTTACAGTTGCAGTTTAAAAAAGTATTTTTTAACTGCAACTGTAGTTTTGATAAATTAAATTAAATATGGTATGATTGGTAAAGTTTTAACTATTAAGTTATGCTATAACTATTGTTTTTATTCATATATAAATATTTTTCGAAAATTGAAATATAAATTACCGCTAGAAGAACATTTTCCCTAAGACTTTGGAAGCATAAAACATAAAAAACTGAAATATTAGTGGCACTTTACAATCAGCATTTGCATATTATTTTAATCGGATCAGTTAATAAGGTAATTTGTGTCGGCCTGTCATGACGAACTTTTCATGTTTATAATTGATAATATAAGCTTTTCGCAGGAAATAACTATATTTTCCCCATTTCTGCCATCACATGCAATGTGTAACCATAAATTGAATGTATATTTTAAAAGGTGTTATTAAAAAAAATGATGTTTTTAATATTGTGATTATAAGGATGTTATGATGGAATTGGCCATTTGTAGAAACCGCAAATTCCAAAATAGTACAAATCTTTAAAATAGCAAAAATATGCCAGAATAAAAAAAATCAAACTACCATTTTATGCAAATAGCTGCAGTTATAAAATGTATTTTACTTTCGGTACTTTACTAGGTTTAGTGTGCCCCGGGAATTGAGGAAATGAAATGACAAGATAAATATAAACTCTTACCCTGGGCTTAGGGAGAGTCGGGAAGCCTCAGGTACACTTCAGTCCTTTTTTTTTACATTACTAATTTATGCTTAGAGTGTGGCATATCATCATTTGTGTTATTTCTCCTTTTTTTTTTTTTTGAGCAATCTCCAATTACTTATTGTTTTCACTTGACCGGTTTTGACGTCCGTCCGTCGTTTGGTTTTGTGTTTGCCACCATTGATGGATTTTTGCTCCACCTCGGCAGTCCACTCCCAATGCTGCTTTACGAACGAGCACTAGCTCCAGGTTGCTTCCGTATCCTTCACACACACAAATGTCTACACATGCATGCACACATACACACACACGCCTTAGTGTATACATGCCTACACGCACCCACCTATACACACACACACACACACACACACACACACACACTCGTAATTGCGAAAAGCATTATTTAAATTCAAGATGTTTTTTTGAAAAATCACGAGCTCTTTTTTCTGTTTTCACTTACACGTTAACAGACGTCCTTCCTTTGACTACTATTTTAACATCATAAATTAAATACATTTCATGTCAAAGTAAACACAGCCTATATTTTTTCAAAGGCGGGTCCTTTCAAAGGGTAGTCTTAGCAAAGGACGGAAATACCAATAATTTAAATTACTTTCATATTCACCTTTATAGTATTTTTACGAAATAAATAATTTTTGCGGAACGTTAGATGTGATTAACGATAGCATAGAACCAAGATCTGCTCTCGTAACCTTATCGTTATCATTAGTTAAAGATTTGAAGGAGCTCACTGTGTCATCAATTTTTCATTTCTTAGACTTAAGTCATCCGTTGTGGAGTTCATTACGGCTTACGCTTTTTGCATATGCAATGAGATTATCCACATAAATAATGATCCCTGAGCATTTTCAAAACTTTGGAAATTCCTTTCTGCGCTGTCTCATACGTCCTCGTAAATTTAGTAACATGGTACGAAGTAAGATAATTATAAAGAAATACTCGTTTAGGGAGTCTTCAAAGAACGTGTATTTTAATCATCTAAATATAAAAAGCGAATATCATCTTCAAATATTTTACAGAGATTACAAAGAGTTACTTCATTTTTTTAAACAATTTGACATTAATTTGTAAATTTGAATGGCAATGAAAGGTATATTTTATTAACTTTTTGCAAAAGTTATTCTTGATGTATATTTCAGTCTATAGTTGCATATTTAACGTGTGAAAATTTTTTGTTTTCAATAGTTTTTTAGAGAAATATGTATGCGTTTTTTAACAGTTAATTGCATAGTTTTCGAATTCAAGAAAATCTCGCATATTGGCATAATATTTTTATACGTTGTTTTCGAAAGATCAAATTGATAAGGCTGGTTGCAATGTTTGTGCGAGTAATATAAATCGCCGAGAAATGCATGAATTTCTCGACAGTCATTAAGAGCTATGCCTTTTTTGAAGCACAGTATCTGAAGTTTTTAGGACTGAGAATGCAACTTAAAATGTACGAAAGAGACACAAAATACGTTAAAAAAGCAAACACGAAAAGTAGCTTGAGTGTCAAACAAATGTGTAAAACAAAGGTAATATCAGCCAATTTTATTAATTTGTATAAAATGCGTAAAATCTTATAATATAGTGACATTTAAGGTTCGTTATCTTTCCTTGGGAATAACAACAAGCATTCCCAGTTAAAAAAAAGTTGTTGTAAAGTTTCCTAATTGTTTTCTGGCTCTACTTATCTTTTATGCACGATCCCAGCAAAAGCTTCAAGAGCCAGTTTTTATAAGAACCGGGCAGAAATGGGGTGTTTGGACATACACCATTTATTATTTTGCTCAAATTTTTATGGTGGATTCTTTTAAAGATTTTAGAAAACACGTATTTTTTCTTTTCCTCCAGAAAAAATTTTGGGGGTCTGTAAAAATTCGTAAATTGGAGACCGACGTATAGGCTTTTCCAAATCAGCGTTTATTTAAATGCGATTATTTCTGTATATTAAGAAGCAGACAAAAAATTTCTTGTGCTGACAATATGACATTTAGTACATTAATTGAAATATATCGTAAATTTTGTGGCTGACCTTTGGTTCAGCCTTTCACTGGTCGCTAAACTTTGTCGAAAAAAATAAAAAAGTGCCATGTTTGAGCCCCTCTGGTTACCTACATTCAGGCTCAACCGTGGTTTTTGTACGTAATTTGTGTAAGAATATATATAAATTATTCAATACTCTCATTAGTTGCTTGATTTACCCTCTGCGCTGCCAAAAAATGGTAGTTTTTGTATCGAAAAATGCTAAAAAGTGCAGTTTTCATAATCCTTTATCTCAGTGCACTGAGGGCCAGTGTAGAACTGGATGCCTGCATTTCAAACTAGAGTATGTGTATTTTCACAAACAAGTGATAGAACTATGGGCAATTTATTTTCAAGAACACAATACGTATTTCAAAACAATAAAATTAATTATTCAGTTTTCAATTCAGTCAACATATCCGGGTTTAAACTTTCCTCCCGGGACTTCCAGATACTATTTAAAAAACTAGTATGATCAAAAACTTATTATAAAAGACTTATAAACTTGCAAGTAGACTGATTATGCTTACTCGCATACTTTATAATATGATAACTAGAAGCAAAGTGAAAGAAAAACATCAAAATATGATATAAAATGTACTTTTTAGGGGCCTGTATCTCAGTGCACTGAGGGTTAGTATAGAACTTGATGTCTACATTTTAAACTAGAGTGTATATCTTTTCATAAACAACTGACGTAACTATGGGCAATCATTCTGCAGACCCATAAAATGCACTTCAAGATGAGGAAATTGCATAAGCTTTAACGACGCATCCAGTTAGTTGTGCTCAAATTGTGCTTTGGCTTGCAATATTTTTATTGTCCCACTGGTCAGTTAGGCAACCCTTACCCTTGTTTTATAATGTCATAATATTGCTTTCATCATAAGTAATAAAATATGACTTAGTTGTTTACTATCATGGTAGTTTAGTGCAGATAACATAATTTTTGTGACCGCATAAAGCACAGCCTAAACGAATGTCAACGAACTATAATCTACAGAACAAAAGAAAAAAAAACTATCTTAATTAAAACAATTAAAAATATATCTAACCACCTTCAAAAAAGTAATACAAATACCTTACGTTTTTACCGCAATAATAACCTTTTTTTTTTCACTTTGCTTTCAGTTATCATATTATAAACCATGCGAGTAAACATAATCAGTCTATTTGCAAGCCTATAACTCTTTTATGATAAGTTTTTGATCATGCTAGTTTTTTAAATAGTGTACGGAAGTCCCTGGAAGAAAGTTTAAACCCGGATATGTTGATTGAATTGAAAGTAAATAGTTCATTTCACTGTTTTGAAATACGTATTGTGTTCTTGAAAGAATTTTCCAGTAGTTTAAGTCACTTGATTGTGAAAATACACATACTCTAGTTTCAAATATAGGTAGTAAGTTCTATACTGACCATTATAGTTCTGGATCTGACAGCACTTCTGTAGGAAAGTTTGAGTAGGGAGAATTTTTTTCAAAAATGCTTAGTAGGTGTCCTAGAAAGTATTTCGGACTCGGGTGGACATCCGCCACCTGGTCACTTCTCCTGGTATGACGTCATCAAAGATAGCAGCCGCTCGATCACATAAATGCTCATATTTATTTTAATACTTGACTTTTTTGCGTGATTCTTGCACATTTTTATACTAATTTATATTAACTAGTTTACTTTTAAGTTACAGTGTTAAAGTTTTCCCGAAAAAGTAGTTTGAAAACAATTTATTTTATTGTTATTTATTTATTTTCCTTTTTTAAAATTCATTCCTTAAAATTATTTTTTCAACTGTCAATCGTTGAATAACCGTATAAAATTATACTCAAAAACTATTTACGTAAAAAAATATTTATTTGCCATCTTCACCTGGTGTGACTAATCAATCAGAATGTTCATTAGTCGCTCCACTTAGGCGCGCCACTATAGGCGGCGCAGACATAACATTCGAGCGCGTTGTTATTCTTCGAAGTAGTAAGTTGGCAGCCATTGAATTATATGATGTGTTATGAGTGCGACAGAGGGTGGTTTTTGAGATGATGAAACTCTGTTAATCTGAATGATTCTTTTGTTCGAGATTTATGGAAATAAAATTGAGATATGGATATTATTAAATTGTCTACAGTGTCAAAAGACAGCATAACAGACCTTAAACTAGTTGAAAAGACTTGCATTATATGTAATAAAAGCGGCAATAGTGTGATAAGTAACAGAAAATGGTCGTGAAAAAATCAGGGCCGCTGCAAAATTGCGTAATGACGTAGTTTTGCTAAGCTTTTGAACGCGTTAAGTGAGGAAGAGTTGTTGTACTGCCAAATGAATAATGCTTGCTATAAGCAATACTGTCATAAAAAACCTCTTTTACAGCTTCAAAATGAGAAGGAAAAATAAAAAGATGAAGATGACGGCATCATTACTGCTCAGTCGAATGTGCAGGAAAATTTAAGGAAATCTGGAAGGAAGCGTGCACGTTATCACAGTCCTCAAGCAGGAGGTATTCCTCATCGATTACAATTGTGTATCATCTGTAACCATGTATCACATAATCGCATTTACTAGAAGTACAGAATAGGTGAGTATCCGCGAGCTAATGTGTTTTTAAAAGCCACATTATACTTACAAGATGATGTTTCACTCGCACTTGTGATTTGGAGGATGTATCAAGTGTTTTCGGCGCCGATCTTTTGTGCCATGACAATTGTATTTCTGGATATTTATTGAAGTACAAACGAAAATTTGAAGCAGATGACAAGAGTACACCTCCAGTTTCAGAAAAGGTGGCAGCCTTTTCTCTTATAGCTCATGACATCGAATCTGAACTGCATGAAGACTACGAATACATGCTCAGTTACATTCGAGACAAGTTTAATATACAAAATGAGGGCATCAAAATCAGCAACAAAGAGCTTAAACTAATGCTGTGTGATTACTTTCAAAATGACATTACTTTCGCCAAACCTAAAGAGGCAAACAAACCGATTATATTTTTTTCTGCGAATCTTCACACAGAAGAAGTAGCAGATGTCCTTAGAAGCTGCAATCCTGAAACAGAATGCGCCATTCTACTAAGAGACGCATTGCAGGGTCTACATTTCGAGCTCAGCGATAAATTTGATGATGCGCAAGACCTTAAAAGATCTTGGACTAAAAGTAAAATACCTTATGTTTTAATAAACTTTTTCAGTACATTATTTGACATAGATCCAAACTCCATGAAAGAACTTGACAATGAACAGGAAAAGGAAGAAAAGAGGAAGTATTCTCAGAAGTGGTATCTTAAGGCAAAAGCGCTATTACAAATAATGCACTATAACATGCATCGTGGAACTAAAAAAACTCCTTTACATATGATGATGGGAGAAGCAATACATGAGAAATGCAAAAGTTAAACATTGATAACAAGCTTGAATCATCTCGGCTTCAGTGTCAGCTACAGTGAGGTCATTCGTCACCACTAATCTTGCACAATATGCTCTGAAACAGCCTCCTACTGCAGTGCCCAGTCATTTTGAGACTGATTCATATAAGGTTGGTGCTTTCGATAACTTTAACCGCGAAGAATATCCAGAATATACTTTATCCGGTATAGGAGGCTCTCATGACACTGTGTGCGTACTATTCCAAGATAAACAGCAAGATATATCAGTTAAACCATGCTTATCGGAAACTGGTATCACACGAGGTTTGAAAGCAATTCAAGAACTACTTCCATGCCAGAAGATACAATTGTATTTCAAACCGGCAAAATGTCCTGATCTTCCAAGCGATTATGAAGCTTCCTCAGATTTGTTTAGAATGGATGAGAATGAGAAGAAGAAATACGAAAACTCAGACAAGTTATGGCAGTTTTTCAGAATTACACAACATCTTACACAGCTCTGATGTTATTGTTGATTACGAGCATTGTAATCAAGAAGAAAACCTTGAACAGCTTGTCCCATCCTGGAGCGCTTTTAATGCACTTTGTACAAATGAAAATTTGCAGCAACAACAAGTCAGATTTCTACCAGTAATTGAAAACCCAGTAAATCAGTATGCTACAGTTTACACTGCTCTATTGAATTTCAATAGTGTTCTTGATCAGTTGGATCAAAATTATTTACCAGTAACATGTGACGAAGGAGTATACGCTATTGCACGCGAAGTGCAACTTAGCAATCCAGATAAATTTTCAAATATTGTACTGGTGTTCGGTGCATTCCATATGGCTAAAATTGTGCTATGTTGTTTAGGTAAATATCTTCGAGGAAATGGAATATCCTATGTGTTTATTGAATGTTCAGTCTTTGGAGTAAATGTGCTACAATCGGTTTTACATGGAAAGAATTATATGAGAGGTGTCAAGTTGATGTTTATGTTGGGAGAAACCATGTTCAGATTGCAGGTGAAATCTTTTTTGGAAGAACGTTTTCATTGAGTCTTACGCTATAGAGTTTGAAAACTTACAGAACATTCAGCAGAATATTTCTCTGGCATGGCAAAAAAATCAGATCATATAGATGTAGATGGTAATGTGCAAAAACTCTTTTTGGACTTTGAGAAGTTTGTCAGCCGAGGAAGGAAAATGTCAGAGCAAGTTTTGTACTGGGACAATTTTTTGAAACTCGTCCAACTTCTCAGAAACTTGATTTGTTCAGATAGACAAGGTTTTTGGGAATTACATTTAGATACAGTGCAGAAACTTCAACCAGTATTTGCCGTATTTGACTGTGTCAACTATCAGCGATGGTCTTCTTTGTCTTTAGAAGACATTAGGAGACTAACCAAGACAGCCGCAGAGGTGCATGAAATGTTAATAAAGGGGAAACATTTTGTGAAACGATATGATCATCCACTGTAAAAAAATTCCGAAACGTTACTGAGTATTTCCATGCAACGTTTCGGGATTTCAGTGGTTTTTATCTACTTCCAGAAAGTATCAAGTATCATTTTCAAAAAATTTCCTGAATTGCTACGTGCAGATACCTCTCTGTTGTAAAAAATATTTTTAGCTCCCAGTTTAAAGATTAACTGAGAGTATTTATAAGGTGTATCGACTTCCGTTCAACTGCGGTTCGTCCATGCTGATTAAACTCCCAAAGGAAGAGAATAAGTATGGATTACTTAGTTTTGCTAGAATTGCAGTCAAGTGAGATGCTTGATACTTACTTGCAATTCTTGCTTAGCTATGCTTGCAATACTGCTTTTGGAAATGTCTTAATAAATCAGGAAGGTGCAAAGCTATTATATTATACCTACCAAAGGTTACTCAAGTTCCAGAGACACGACTGACTTTGAGCGGGAAGATTTCAGGATTTTTCAGGACGGTTACTGAATTTTAGCGAGAAAAGTTCCTGGTTTTTGCGAGATATGTTGCTGGTACAAATTGGGCACATCAGCTGCCTATTATTTTCCAGGAACGTTTCTGAATCGTTTTTACAGTGTGTGGTCAAAATCTCAGAAGATATTCCATTGCCTGTCCAACTCAGCATCTTTTGGGGATCTTCAAGAAACAAATTGATGTTGCAAAAGTTCATTGCTGATACAGTGACAGCTTCTTTGACTCAAACACCACATAATACCAACCACATTTTTAGTGCCTTTCATGGTGATGAAGAGGATGATGTAATATTTAACTGTACATCTGTGCAAAGTGGAAAACAGATAAATCACCCAGAATTAAACTTTCTGAGAGTAGAGAAAGCTAACTTCTGAATGTTGATTCATTCAAAACATGCATCCCTGTGTGGGTTAAATCGTCATTGTTAGCGCCGACACTGATATAATGGTGTTAGCTTTGTTTCACTATCTTACTCTTCAACGATTCGGTGTTCAGGAGCTTTGGGTGCGTACTGGAGTTGGTGATTCTACGCGATTCTTATCTGTTAATGATATTCACCGAAAAATAGGTGAAAACTTACGTTCGTTGCTTCCTGCCATCCACGCACTATCTGGATCAGATTATACAAGTAAATTTGGTACCAAAAAATCTGCTCTTCATTGTGCATCTGTAGAGTATTTGTAGAGTTTTGGCGTATCATCTGACTGGATTTATATAGAGCAAAGCCTTAAATCTGCAGAAGAATACTTAGTGCAAGTACTGCGAAAAGGGTCATTCTGTAAATCTTTAGATGAACTTAGGTTATGGCTGTATCATCATGCGAAAAATATTGACATTGATAACTTGCCGCCTACTAGCAGAAGTGCTAAGGGCCACTTATTAAGATCATATTTTTACACATACCTACAATGACATTGTATTGACGATGTTACTGTTGACTTAGATCCTTGGTGAATTTGGTTTTGCAGCGGTAGATGATGATTTGATGCCAGAAAAGAACTTACAGAGATTTCCAACTGATTTTATTGGACCATGTAATTGCTTAAAATGTGCCAAATCTTGTACTTTTAGAGCAAATGAAGTAACCTGTTGATCTTTGTGTAAGTGTAATAGTACGGGTTTGCAACCACCTTGTAACAACCCCTTTTAAATATAATATTATTAAGTGCAATAAAAAAATAAAAAAATAGTTATTAAGTTATAGCAGTAGTAAAAATACATTGCTATTCTCCTTAAAAACACTAATTGTAACTTACTAGCCAAATTTTCATTTTTGTTTGTATTAACATAAATTTGGGCTTATATGGAGACGAAAGCACGCGCCCGCCATCTTTGATGACGTCATAGCTAAAAAATGTACGAAATGGCAGATGTCCACATAAGCTCTAAATACTTTTTAGGACACTTACTAAACATTTCTGAAGAAAAATTCTCCGTACTCAATCTTCCTATCGAAGTACTAAGCATTTATGAGAGCGAGCGGCCGCCATCTTTGATGACGTCATAGCAGGAGAAGTGACCAGGTGGCGGATGTCCACCCGAGTCCAAAATACTTTCTAGGACATTTAGTAAACATTTTTGAAAAGAAACTCTCCCTACTCGAACTTTCCTACGGAAGTGCTGTCAGATCCTGGACTATCAGTGCACTGAGATAAGGGCTTCTAAAAGTACATTTTTTATCATATTTTGATAACAAAAACTGCTATTTTTTCGCAACAGTGAGCATTAACTATGCGTTTAATGAGCCTTTTTAATAATTTATATATATCACTACACAAATTGCTTGCAAAAACTATGGTTGAACCTCAGTTCAAGGAACCAGGATGCCTCAAACATGACACATTTTCACTTTCTTCGGCACAGTTTAGCCACCCCTGCCAAGGTCCACTAAAGGTCAGCCATAAAATTTGCGATATATTTCATTTGAGGTACTAAATGTCACGTTGTAATCATAAAGATTACCTTTGCTGGTGTTTAATGCGCAGAGATAATTGAATATTAGAAAATGTCAATTTGAGAAAAACCCTAAGTTGGGACCAACGTTTGGAATTTTTGTGGGCCACAAAACATTTTTTTTTGGACAAAAAGAAAAAAATATGTGGCTTCTAAAATCATTCAAAGAAACCACTGTAAAATTTTTAGTGAAATTAAAAATGGCATGTATATGACCTGCCTGACTTTTGTAAAAACTGGCTCTTAAGACTTCAAGAGATTATTGCGTCATGCTATATTAAGAGTCTGCAGTTATATCTGAGCTGCATCACATTCCAGTATGGGGTCCACCTAATGTGCCACTATGACTGCATTGGGCCCCAAAAGCAGCTCTGTTTTTATCATCGAGTTAAGAAGCCGAGAAACCCCTAATCCTGCAACCCTGGAGGTATTCTTCTTATATAGACTTGACTTATAGTGCCATTGATAGTTTTAGACCTTAATTTCAAAAAAAAAATGAATGTTATAGGACTTAAAATGTAAACGCAAAAGGCAAAAAGAAATTTAAGTGTGTTAACTGCAGCTAAATACTAGAGTACCAAAAAGTTTATTATTTCGTGTACATAAAATCTGGCAATTGTCGTTGGTCCAAAACACAGTTTGTTTAAGTATGTGACAAACAAAAAGATAGCCAAAAAATTGGCATACATATTAAATTGAAACACGTTCCTCAACTCTACTTTTTGTTATTGTTCCTCTTCGTACATTTCTGCGTTATTCCACTGTTAGTGTACAACCATATAGACTGCATGCATTCCATTTTACACAAAACTACTAACATCTCAATGAAGCAAAACTTACTTCAAAAGTTGAAAAATATTTTTAGTCGGGGAAAATCTTTAATTTACCATTTTTTTTAAAGTGCAAAACATATATAAAAAAAACAACAAAAATAACACAGCGAACACTTTTTTTCTATAAAATATTTTGCACCAGATTTTTTGTCGTAAAGCTACTGCTTTTATAATGTGATTTCAGTTGTTTGCACCACGCTGAAAAAATAGAACATGTCTCTACTACATGTCTCTACCCAACGATCTTTTCTAAATAGCAAAAGAGGTAAAATCTGTATAATTACAAGCTGGACAGAGTAATTTGTTTCAGTAATGCAATTTTTGTTGTTAGGCATTTATAAAAATTAAAAAAAAGCTCTAAATAATAAAACAATCTTACCTTATTTTTTACAAAAAAAATCTAGTTATATTGATAAATCTAGTTTGAATTTGACATTATTGGATCATTAATATCAAAAAGCTCTTGCCGAAGACATTCCAGATATCAAAGTCACTTACATACGCTTTAATTTATGGTCGAGTCGTAATTTAATACAATTTAAGAAAGAATGTGTGTGGTTATTAATTGATCAAAAAACGTTAAAAAAATTGAAAATTTGGATACATTTTGTTTTGTGATAAAAATATCCTTTCAGCTTTTTTACTTATTCAAATTCTTTACTTATTTTACTGACAGCTTGAGAAACGTTCTTGTTTATCTTTTTTTTTTTTTAAAGAAATTATAATTGATGTGTACAATGAGTTAAAGACGATCTGTATCCAAATGTGCGCACTATCTCTATACTTAAAACTCACCAAAGTCAGTACAATTTTTTGTTTGTTTCCTTCTGTACTGATGAGGTTTAATTGGTTTGAAAGACATTCTATAAATATTTCTGTAACTTTCAGGTTTTTTTTTTTTTTTAATCATTTCTTGAACTATTGTTTGTTTAAAAGTTCCCTTTGCTGATTCATACCTAAATGAGAAGGTAATGCGTCGTGGCTATTTCAAAACAAGATGTTTTATGGTCATCACTATTTACACACACACACAAAAAAAAAAAAGTTGATGAGTTGTGCATCACAAGACTACCTTTTACTCCAATTTAATGTCATTTCCCCATTATTGGAAATTTTAATGTGATTCAATTGTTTACTCTCTGAATATCACCAGAAAAGGCCAAATTGAAATCAAATTTAAAATGAAAAAAAAAAAATTGTCAAATTTGTTGCCAAGTTGGCGAAAAAAATTGGCGACCCAAAGACTGGCGATATATCATCAAGTGTCCGACAAGTTATAACACCACTTGAGTTTACATCGAAATTAACAATGATTTCCCTCCAAAAAGGGGCAAAAGATCCACTTAGGAACATCCGAATGCAACCAAAAGGGAAGGTACACAACTAGGTCCCACTAGGAGTCTACGTACCAAATTTCAATTTTCTAGGACATACTGTTTCTGAGTTATGCGACATACATACACACATACGCACATACATACGTACATACGGACGTCACGAGAAAATTCGTTGTAATTAACTCGGGGGTCGTCAAAATGGATATTTCGGGTGTCTGTAGGTTCCTAAGCATATATCCACGTGTGGTTGGGTCGAAAAAACAAACTCAACATTCATTCGGGGTGAGAAAAATGGAAATTAAAGCCAATTTTTGAGTGAAATTTTTTTCGCGAATACAATACTTCCTTTTTTGTAAAAAGAGGTAAAAAAATGTAGGATACAAGGATAGGTTACTAAGAACCAAGAAGACATTCCCGCAATGAGAGTAAATACGAGTCAACCAAGTTTTAAAGCCTCCTGCTATTCCTTAACCTCTCATTATTGATCATAAATACCACCGGAGACATTTGTAGACTGCAAGTGACGTAGTTTTAGTCCCAGCTCATATGCAGTAGTACACATGGGCCTAGCAAGAAAATGCACTTAATCCTGTTTTTGTGCGGTCTTTTTTGGTGCTTTTTTTGCACGCGATATTTGAAAATTTTAATCACATTGGAATTCAATTGACGAAATTATTTGTGAAACGAATGCGAGATAGTATCTTCAAGTGACGACAGGGGCAACCTGATGGGAAGTTACTGTCATCTCCCAAAAATTTATTTTTTCGAGAAATTTTGTCCGACTATTCAGCAAAATTACCATGACTTGGTTTATTTTAATTTCGTTTAAAGAAGCAATTCCTAGTAATTTCGTAAGATTTAGGATTATTTTTTACGTAAGTCTTTTTTTTATGCGGTCCCTCTGCACTGCATAAAAAATGTGTAGCGAAAACTATTTTTTATATATACTCGTGAAGTTTCAAACGATGTTTTTAATGCAGTCCCAATCACTCACACAAAAAAAGGTTTGGGTGTACTTCAATATAAACTTTTTTATGACTCAATATGTGCTTAATGTAGTACAATGCATAATTCACATGCATCTTATATTTCTTTTGATTTTACAGTGATGGTAGTTTACTGGGATTTTTTTTTTTTTTTTGGATTGTAGATGATTGAGTAAATAATTACAGCAGACGCAATTTTTCAGAGGAGATAAACTTAATGTTTCCTTATAAATCCAGAAAGTTTATGAAAACAGTACTTATAACAAGTCCGCTTAAAAAAAATAAGGTTAAAAAAAAGACTCATGATAAATTGATGTTTTTTTAAACTGATGTAAAGAAAATTAGTTTTCCAATTTAAACTTTGCACGCACTTAAAAGTTTTTTCCATCTGACAGAGTAACTTTTAAAATTGTTTTTAAATGTTAACAGTCTCTCTTTCTCATTTAATGGGAAATATTTGTATGTATTATTTAATAAAACTTTAGAAACAAATTATGTACCCATAAAATAGCTATTTAGAACTTTTACTTGAAAATTTCTCTATTGATTTTAAATAGTGTTAGAACATATAATGTTACGAAAAAAGACTTAAAAGTTTAGAACTGATGACGTCTTTATAAATCAGTTTCTGTTCAAAAATAATAACTAAAATATAGAATAAAAACTTTAAAAACTGTATAATATTACTGGATTCCTTTACAGATCTTATTGGATTTCCGTTTTATTTATTCTTATACCATTTCCAGAACTTCAGTTTTATAGTTCTCTTTCAGCGCTGTTCCCTGAAAAACGAGTTTTATTCAATTTTGAAAGAAACCTCAAGGAAAATATGAATTGTTTTCTTAAGAGAATATTTTTTCAGCATTTGCTCCCTTTTTGCCTACAGCATGAACTTTTCTGTTCAAAGTAGAACTTGATTTATTCAATAGAACTTCATTTATAATAAATTTTCTGTGGTAAGTCTGTTAAGCTAGTAACGTCATATTTGTACAAGGGTTTCTATTCATTTCGAAACTTATATAAAAGACAATAGAAGTAAAAATGTTTTGATATGACGATTATATAATTAACTTTATGAATTGATTTTCTTTCCTTTATCCCAATTTTACCAAATAAGGATAATGTAAATCAGTTTTTACATAATTTATTATATCAAGTATTTAATTATACGCTGCAAATATCATGCTATATTGTGATTAACTTTTATATTTTTGTATCCAAGAATCGCATCTAAAGAAGCATTCTCTTCAAAATAGAATCAAGAATCATTATTGCGATGAAATAACTGTCGTTAAAAGCAATTGAATTTGCACCATTGACAAAACAAAATTTTTTACGTGAGATAACAAATTATTCATAACAAAAACTTTGCAAACACTTATCTCCTTATGGACCAAACTAATTACATCATCTGTCGAATTGTTAATTGGAAACATAATTACGCAGAAATATCTGACAAATTAAGTGCAAAACATCTTTATTGGTAGCAGAAAATTCAGAAAAAAAAAACGTTAAGTTACGTGTTAGATGATGATTAATTGCATTTGCTTCATTGTTTTTCTTGCAACTTATTTAAAATCATTTTAGATATTTTCTAAATATGTCAGTGACACAGTAAGATTTATTTTCCTTTTTTTTCCTTTTGAGGAATAAAAAAAAACGGTAATTATGCTTAAGGCAAAGTGATATGTAAATATCAAGCAAAATAATAGCAAAAAAATGAGTTGGGTTACACAATTTCCTATCCGCGGGCTTAATCCTCGTTATTGAAAATGATTAGAAATTGATTTATCCACGATTCGAGCACGCTGCGTTCGTTCATCAGATGCATACTAATGGTAAAGCAGGAATGGGTTGAAAATCATGCATGTCCGCCACAGTTATGACCTTAAGGATGCTCAACCAGACAAAAAACTTGAATGTCTTTTAAAACTTATGGGTATAATACATTTGAATGCATATACGCCAACTTTTAAGATAGTTGGACATTACTTAAAAGTTGCACTAAGAAATCAATTTTACTTAGAACGGGAGCACTTTCTGATGTTGGATATTTTTTTTTATTAATAGCTGGTCATCTTTATTATTTCTCATGACCACGTCACCGGTACATATTTAGATACTACTGCGTCTATTGCAAAACTTCTCCAAGCATTGTACTCGTATAAAAAAATTAAAAGACGACTTAAAAGCTTTCACCAAATAATAAACTGTTCCCCGAATAAGTGTTTAAGGCGTGTAGTGGCAAATGGTGGTGGTCAGAATTATAAGGACAGCAAAAAAATTGAAAAAAAGAACTTATGAATTAATTCAAAAAAAAATATACACAAAATGCCTCTTTATGCCATAAATCATTGTGGAATGCACAATATTTGAATATACGAAGCATAAATGTTTTGCCGTAAATAATTTTAAAAAATGCAATTGTTAAAACTGGACAAAATGATGTGGACAATGAGCGTTTTACCTTGAAAAACCCCAGCTGAACCTCTAGTAATCAATAACATTCATCTTTTTTTCTCAATCACTTTTATCAGTCTTGATGTTATGGAAGTTGATAAACGTTCTTGGAAATGTTTACCCTGGAGTTTTTTATGGCGAAAATGAGTTCTTACTTGTTTCGACATTAAATACTTTTTTTTCTCACACTTTGGGTGACAGAATGCCTCAAAAAGCTTCCATTAGACTTAGATTGGACCTTTTTCTCGGCTAATGCATTAATTTTCCAAAATAAGCATCAAGACATGGTTTTCAGGTTTGAGAAACATGTAATTAGGCACTATCCTACTGGATTAAATTGTTTAAACTCATAACTAATTTGATTAAAAAAATATTGCTCAGTAAATAAAAATTACTCTTAGAATTCATTCTGCCCTGCACAAAAAATATTGATATAGTTTTCGTCCGTTGCGAAAAATTTCAGATCATTACTGAACCACCTCCAAATATACACTTTAAGGTCTCTTTTTCTTTCACAGGGATCGATCGTACTAGAAGTAGCAAAAACAAAATCTAGTCCATCCTAATTAAACTTCTTCTCTTTAGAAATTACTACAGTATGACACATTTTCCCATAAAAACGCATTTTCGGCACGCTCAACCCATGGACTTACTGTGACCAATAATATGTGGGTCAATATGAACTTACTGACATTAACATGTGACATTAGTTTCAGATAATGAAACTTTTCCTATTTTTCTAAAAGATGTTGAATAGTTCGAGAACTGCATCGTAACTTGAATTCCCATCTAATATCTCTTGGCGTCTCGGCACACAAAAAACAGAAGATTTACTTCATTTTCGTCTTTGCCGACCTTATTTGCGGAATATTTGAGAAATCTCTAAATTAAAAAGCATGAGCTTTGTGCAAGAAATAGATAAAAGTCAGAAACAACGTTTCAAAAGCAAAAATAAAATATTGGAAAGTTTAAAATAGCCTCCTTCCTCAGTGCAAAGCAAGCAAATGGGATGGAACACGGTCATGGGAGAGTTTAAATAAGATGGGTTTAAATTTAAATATTCTGATACGTCTAATCATGCCTCAGCACTCGCTGAGATCTGATTGGTACCCTTTTGTATTTAAACTCTCAAATGGCAGTGTTCCATCTCATTTGCTTGCATTGCACTGAGAAAGGAGGCTATTGCCTTTGAAACATGTTTGCATTTTAAACTTTTAAATCTTATTTGTGCTTTGAAGACGTTGTTTTTGACTTTTATCTAAAGCTCTAAATGATCGATCTCTATCTATTCACATTTGTTGCAATTTGACTTACAGTACGTCTTAAATTTTTCAAGCAACCACTTTCCTTCCCCCTAATTCTTGAAGTTTTGTTCCTGACGAGATGACAAGAAAATGTACCTTGACTTCCCTAATCGCTTAATGCGCATTTATATCGTTTTGCAACGCAGTTTGCAGAACAAAAAGCAGGCAAATTTTGCTTTTTAAATCTCTCAAATCTAATTGACCTTATAATTTTGTCCATATCACACGCATGTCTAAACTCAAACTTCAATAACTACGAATAAGAAATTCCTTTGTATTTCCAATAAAAGTCATCAAAAAAAAAAAAGTTTTAGGTTACTAGCCATAAAGTTTGCATCACTTTCTGACCCAATGTTTCGAAGATGTGGTGGCTTATCCTTTTGTCCTTATAATTGGGATCACCACTGCAGTATCAACTGATCCCGTTGTAATAATTTTTCAGCAGTTCAAATAATACTGTCGCTTTATTTGACAAACCATCTTTCTATTGCATTTCTCTATGAACGCTTGGAGCAAAGAAAATGTACTTTCGTGTACACTCTCGAATAATGCTGTCACGCAACTAAAATAGAGTATTTGTGCGCACACTCAGCTCCTTGCCTTGACCCTCTTGGTGTGCAATCTCCTCTAGTTTTAATTTAAGTGTAATAAATTCGTGCCAATCACACAGAATGAATTACATGATAAATCAATGGAAAAGAAGTAGAAGGAAGATTTTTGTAGAATTTGTTGTTTTTAACCATGTATACTTTCAAGTTACTCAAGTGCTAAAAGCTGGTACTCATACTCTATAGACATTAGCAGGCACATTATCAGGAATATCAAAACGTCTTTTGATATTAAGTACACTCAGTAGCTCTTTTGTGTTATTACTGAAACAAATCTTTCGCATTTACTGTTTCCCACAATTCATTAGTCCAATTGCTCATGATGGAATAAGTTCTGCAAGAATGATATCAAGCTGTATGGAGAAAAATCTAAGGGAAGGAGTAAAGGTTTAGGATAGAAAAAACGAGTATTAATCAGTGGATGCCTTTTTTTTCTTTAAAGATGCTTTCAACATGGTCCAACATTGAACAAATGAAAGAGAACTTTTGAAAAAAGGGTAACATTTATTTCGTACCATACAAGTTGATTTTTTTACAGTTTTAAATAGAAATAAAAGCATTCAAAATTATGCTATGTAACCTTATTTTATGCAACATGTTTTTTTCTTTTCATGAGTTTGTGCATTATTTTTTTTAAAGATACAGATATATTTTTTACTTTATCATTATTATTATTATTATTTTTTTTTGGTTAGTCCGATTGTTTTTTTCTTTACTAGTGTTTCACTTCCTTTCTTCCTTCCTGATCCCACCCCCTTTCTTATGGAATTAGAATCGATTAGTTTTACAAGACATCACACCCTCCTCACTGAAAACTCACAATTTGATCTTCTTGTGAGAAGAAACAATTCAGCGTTACAAATGTCATTCTTCAACATAAAGAAAACAATAAAAAGCTTGTATTTCCTAAGTTTTAAAGTTTTGTTATATATTTTGGTTAAAAGGCTTTATTAGTCCAGAAAATTTAATGAGCCCAAAACAGAAAATCTATGTGTAAGACTGCCTCATATTTGTGAAGCGTATCAGCAAGTATGTTTCACGATCATTAGACTAGAAGTTTTAATAAGCCTAAGGATGGAGAATTTATGAATAAAACTGCTTTAACGTGTTTGGAAAAGTGTTTTACCATTATTGTTTAAGGCGCTTCGTGGAGCACAAGGCTGGAAAATCGATCGATAAAACTAGCCCTTAACTGATGAACGTATTTGCGAATAAATTAGAACAAAATCGTAAAAACAACTCCAGTTGTAAACTAAAAGCATTGTGCATCAAAAAATATACTTATTTTAAAAAATCGCTATGTTCGTGCTGTTCGTATTAATAATATGAAGATCATTTGGTAACTTTTTTTTTTTTTTTTTTTGTAAGATTTAAACGAAAACGCTAGCAAACCTATGAAACAGTTATTGTTACTAAACGCTTTGAGAAAATATATATCCTTAGTTTAAAAGAAATGAAAAGATATACGAAATAAAATGAATGAAAATCTTCTTTCAAACTTTCTCTGGGGCTGTTTTTTTAGTTACAGTTCTTTTACAGAAGAGTTGTAAGTTTGTTATTGCAAGCGATGAATAGTTTCAGTTCTAACTTATCCTTATTTTCATTATTATTTATTTTCTGTCTCAGCATGCAGCATCTCTTTTTTTTTGGAAAACTTTTTGTTTACTTAATATCTTGACATTTTGTGTAAGATAAACGAACTGATGTGTGCTCACATGACTTCCTTTTACTCCAATCTAATGTCATTTCCCCGTTATTGGCAATTTTAATGTGATTCAATTTTTTACTCTCTAAATATCACCAACAGCAGCCAAATGGAAGCCAAATTTTTTAAAAACGAAAAAAAATAGCCAATTCTGTTGCCAAGTGGGCGAAAAAAACTTGGCGACCAAAAGACTGGCGATATATCGCAAAGTGTCCGACAAATTATAACACCACTTGAGTTTACATCGAAATTAACAATGATTTCACCCGAAAAGGGACAAAAGACCCCCTTAGGAACATCCGAATGCAACCAAAGGGGAATATGCATAACTAGACCTCACTAGGAGTCTACGTACTAAAATTCAACTTTGTAGGACATACCGTTTTTGAGTTATGGGAGATACATACGCACGTACGCACATACGTACATATGGACGTCACGAGAAAATTCGTTGTAATTAACTCGGGGGTCGTCAAAATGGATATTTCGGGTGTTTGTACGTTCTTAGGCATTTATCCACGTGTGGTCAGGTCGAAAAAAAATTTAATTTGAATTTTGACCTCTTGAATTCAAATTATGTTTTTCGCAATCACGAGTGTGTGTGTGTATGTAGGGGTGTGTGTTTATGTGTGTGTGGGGGGTATATGTGTTTGTGTGTGTAGGCATGTGTGTTTATGTCTGTGTGCAGGTATGAGTGTGTGGGTAGTTGTGTGTATGAGTGTTTTTGTGTGTGGGGGGGGATGTGTATGTGTGTGTAGGCATATGTGTTTGTGTCTGTGTGGGTAGTTGTGTGTAGGTGTGTGTGTGTAGGTGTCTGTATGTATGTGTTTGTGTGTGCGTTTGTGTATAGGCGTATGTATGTGAGTGTATGCGTTTGTGTGTGTGTACATGCGTGTATGTATGCGCGTGTGTGTAGGACATGGATGCAACCTGGAGACGGCTTTCGCTATAGGAGCAGCATAGTGAGGAGCCGGTCGACGGTGATGGTGCGGAGGGTGGCGGTGGGAAAATAAAATGATAGGACGCCAAAAACAGTCAAATGAAAGCAATAAGCAATCGTGATTGCTCAAAAAAAAAAAAAAAAAAAAAAACTTAACATTCATTCGGGGATGAGAAAAATGGAAATTAAGGCCGACTTTTGAGTAAAAATTTTTTCGCGAACAAAATACTTCCTTTTTTTGTAAAAGGAAAAATGCTTAGATAGTAGAAATGCAATTTATGGTAGTTTAAAAATCTCTTATAGTTTTTTTTTTCAAATATTGAAAATTTACCAGTCACATGTTAGTATATGCTAAAAAATTAAAATAAAATAACGAAATATATATTCACATTCACAACCTCTACAACTACTCTGTTTTGACCAAGTACATGGCTAAAATTAACGTAGTACTAAGTGTTTGATAAATTAGCCGAGTAGGTAGAATATCGAATGTACCGCTTCATTGTTACTATATTGAAATATTCTTTAAAAAAACGTAAGGTTGTATGCTTGAACTAGACCTAATTGAAAGAATATGAATACTGAACTAGCGACTAGCTCGCCTAAAATACAAAATTCTTAAAATGATTATCCTACGAATTCTTTGCGATTTTTTTTCTTTTGGAAATTTAGAACCTGTCAGAAGTGCAAAGGTTTAAAATCTATATTCTTCATGGTCAAATTTAGAAAATTGCCGAGTATTTGGTAAATAGATCGAGCAGTAACTGTACCGAATATATACCATCAGCATGGCACGGTAGTAATTAAAATATTATTATAAAACTAGTGGTACCCGCACGGTTTTGCCTGTAATAGAAAAATTAAAATTTCTTTTGGTTCGCCTGTATATTTACAAATAATGTATGGTGAATTTTCTCGCCAGTTGCCTTGTACCCGTGTTACGGTTCCACGTTATGATAATTTCGTAATTTACTCGTCCATCTTACGATAGTTTTGTTCTTAAAATTGGAATAGAAAAAGAACTTATCGAGTTTTCGAAAAATCGCTTCGAGGTGCACACCCCCATGCTACAAACTAAATTTGTGCCGAATTTCATGAAAATCGGCCGAACGGTCCAGGCGCTATGTGGGTCACAGAGACACTACAGACATCCGGACATCTAGACAGAAAGAATGTGAGCTTTATTATTAGTAAGGATAGCATTTGCATTAATGTTATTTGCCGTGTACGTACCAAATTAAATGGATATGAATATAGAACTTAGCCCAGCTGACGTCTATCCACTTTCAAATAAGCAATTCCTGAAATGCTAAGATTAAAAAGCTCCATCGCACCAAAGCATCTTTAAAGAAAACATGACGTAGAAAATTCTAAAAATAACCAAACAACAGATAAAAATTAATGAGCACAAGAGAAAAAGATGAACAGAAATCTCATATCTTTCAACAAAAATTCATGTAGCAAAATTTTTCTCATATTTCTTCTCTCCCATTTCCGGAACGCAATCTTGTACAAAAATCAATAAACCTATTTCCTATTTGTTTTCTTCCTGACCTCACCTATCAAACCTTCATCAGCATTTATCATAGAAGTAGCGATAATAGCTTCTCCACTTGGGAAGATTTGAACACGAGAAAAAAAAATACAAAAACAGGAAAATAACAATATGCAAGAAACATTAAGGCGCGACTTAAGAAGCATTTTACACAAATAAAAAGCATACTATTATAGTAAAGGCACAATCTTTTGTATTTTCTTTGTTGAAATATGTTTACAGTAACGATTGCTACCTGGATATGAAATTTTAAAGTATGAAAATTTACTTTTCGGGTTCAACAAGGCGTTAGAGTTTATATTTTTAAGCATAAATCAAGTATACAAATGTGATATGTTTATATTTTATAATGGGGTCGTTTCCAATATTTTAAAACTTTTTTTCTGAAAGAACATGCTTAAAACATAGGTTCTAACCATTTTTTCACTAATTTGTTTAAGTTTAATATTTTTTAAAAAATTACTTAAATCGGTGATCTTTCATTGTTTACATTTCTTGTCGATGTCATCACAAATGATGAAATACCATTCTATGTTGCCATTCACAGAGCAAAATATTTAATTCGCATCTTTACTCACGTGTAATGGCAACGATATGGTTGATAGCAAGCGTAGAACGCATAGACTAATAATAAGAGTAGACCGAGCTATGGCAACCCTTTTGCTGCTCATAAACCAAACCATGTGACTGGTGGATATCCTAGCAACAGCGAGCGTTAATCGTAGCAGACGATCAACGCCAGCGAGAAATAAAATAAATAGAATTGATGGAAGACGGAAGAACGATCTTTTATGGAGTCCGATTTGTAAATTTGTTATTCTAAGTTGTAAATATTTTGTTAATATAGTGAGTTTTTCATTTAGATAGTATTGTGCATTTTCTTTAGTCAATTTCAATAACTCTCTAAGCAATAAAAGATGCAAGCGACCAAGAAGAATAGACAAACTGTAAGATTTTTACCTACAGTTTCAATTTAAGATACCGATTAGTACATTTTTGCGTTAACGCAAAACGTTTACGCCATTTCGTTCACGCCAACGCTGACAGCTCCAAATGAAATAAAAGTTACTGAAAACTGATCAAAAACTATTATTAATGTCAAAATAATGCATAACTAAAGGAAAAACAGTTCAATCTCTGCACCTGGAAGTTTTTTTTAATGAAAACACATTGTCTTAAAATACATGTCGAGTGCCAAACTATAGATAATGCTACCATCTAGCAACCATGCTGCCAAAGTCTTCGCCAAGCCCTTCCACTAGTCACATGATACATCTATGAACCAATTTTCTTCATCAGCAAGAATGAGAAAGCTCGGTCTACTCTTATTATTAGTCTATGGTAGAACGCAATTTTAATTCGCTTCTTGATTATCATAACGTTTAAACGCGGTACAAAAATGCGTCAAAAAGCATCATTTGTGACGTCATTTATACCACGCCTTGTTTGAAAAATCGGACATTTTAAAAAATTAATTAAAAAATAACTGTTGGGAAAATGAAAGAATTTACTGGGTCCATGGTTTTTTTTTTTTTTTTTTTTTTTGCTTATTCTATCAATTTCAGTGACTAAAAGTACTACTTTTGACTGAAGGAAACAACACCATTGTACACATTTTAGGATGTCTAAATGGGAGTACGTTTCCTACACATGTATCTTTAAAACTATTGAAGTAGTACATAACTAAAGAAAAATATAACTTTTCTCATTTTTTCCAATTTAGTGCATAATGTTAACAGATAATATAAAGAAGTGTGAACGTTGTATGAAAACTGAAGCAAAAAGGTTTCGCTCGTAATCAAACTTAGCAAGTCATCAATCAAGTTCTGCCAGCATGTGAAATTATCTCTTAAAACTTGATTCAGGCGAAACGCGTTTTGCAACAGCTATATGCGGAGATATAGCCTAAACAAAGACATAAATAAATGCTATTAACTAAATGGATTTTTTTAAAGAAATATTTACGCAGTTTTATACAGTTAAAATAAATGGAATAGTTGTGATCTAGTATTTACAACTACTTTAAGTACGGGATATCAGCATAGATACAGACTTTATCCAAGCAAAAATGTAATAATCCTTACAAAAAATAGTGATTTTTCCTAGTTTTAAAGTTTTATTTTCATAAAATTTAACATAAAGCCACGAATTGAGAAAAGTCGGGGTTTTGTGTTTTAAAATTTCTTATATCTACAAATTAATAATACGTGAACACCTTGTACTACGAAAATATATTTTTAAGCAATACTGCTGCGACAAGTAAAGGATAGCAGTTGATTTTTTTTTTTCATTGTTGTAAATTTTAGTCATTTATTGTACTTTAGTTTTATTGTACAAGCTTTAATATTTGGTTTCTGTTGAAGAAAAAATTCGAAATGAAAGGCTATTCAAATATTTCCATATTGATAATATTGAATCCAAAACGCGAAAAACTACAGATCCGAGAAAAACTACAGATTGCTGAAACCGTATTAGTCTAGTAAACAAAGGACAAAAGAAGGGTGAAAAAAGGGAAAAAAAATATGAAGTTTGCAAATTGGCACACTGGTACTGGAATGGCTCCTAATGAATATACTAAAAGTCCCCAGTGGTAGAGGGGAGAGTTCACAGCACCACCTAGGTTTTTAGGCGTGTTTTCGTCTTATATCTCGAAAACCATTTACTTACGAACGAAATTGTTATTTAAAGAATTAAAGAGCGTAAACGTTTCCTTAAAAAGCTTTTTTTTTATTTTTTATTGTAGCTGTTATAGTTTCTGAGACATTAAACTTCAAAGTTAGTAAGTTTTTGAAAAACTGACCATTTTTTCGCTCTTTTCTATTTTTGGAGCCTCCTCAGTGATTGATTTGATGTGATTATTTTTCTCTTTTCCGTCTGAAGTAGTGAGGGTCATTATGGTGATTTCATTTCTTGAAACTGGAAAGTAGGTGAGGGCACTTTGGGTCCCCGATGGTTGGAAAGAAGCTAGCACGACCATCTTGAAATTGAATTCCTTACTTTTAATTTTTGTCTCATATCTCAAAAACTATTTACTTTCAAACAAAATTGTTATTTGATGAATTAAAGAACGTAAAATCATCTTTAAAAAGCTTTTCTTTTTATTGTATCTATAATAGTTGACGAGACATTAAATTTCAAAGTTAGTGAATTTTCGGAAAACTGACCATTTTTTCACTCTTCTGTTTTTGGAGCCCTCCGAGGATTTATTTAATGTGAGTCTTTTCTCATTTTGGACTTAAGTGGTGCAAGTTATTAGGGTGATTTGATTTTTTTAAACTGGATGGCAGGTGGGATAAAGTCTCGGGTGGTATGGAGGTGATGACCAGGACGTGTTGATCCTCTTCCTGGTCATTATTCGTCTTCACATCAACTATATAAAAAAATATTTTTGAACAATCATTTTCTACTACTAAAACCTTATTATCTGTAAAATGATAGACCGTTTAACCGAAAAAAAGACCTAATGAAAAAATGAGCCTTCGAGTAAGTTTTATAAGTACTCCTAATGTAAGTCTTAATACTAAAATAAGCCCTAAAAGATAATCATTAAAAAAAAAAAAGACGAAGTTTAATATTTAAAAAATTAAGACCTGCAACCCCCACTTCCCCAATCAACTCTAATTTGAATTCTGAAACTTTAAATTCAAATTATGTTTTTTGCAATCACGAGTTGCGTCAAGACCCTACTCATTGGAGTTATTGTTTCTAGAAACGACTCCCCCCCCCCAAGCATATCCCTCCTCCTGGTCGGTTACGTGTGTAAAGTTGAGTGTGTGTGTAGGCTTAAGTGTGTGCACATGTGTGTGTATGTGTGTAAAGGCATGCGCGTGCGTGAGTGTGAATATGTATGAGCATGCGGGTGTAGGACATGGACGTCACCGTCCAGCAGAAGTGGATTCTTGGGGACAGTGCTCAGGACGAGAGGCGGTGGTGCTGCAGAGGCCCCAGGTCCGAGCTGAAAAAGGAACCACAGCATGAAGGACGTTCAAGTGAGAACAATAAGCAGTCGTGATTGCTCAAAAAAAAAAAAAAAACTTACGACACGACAGCCAGATGGGAGTGTAATTAACTTATCATTGCAAAATGGACACTTTATTTCAGAATAGTCTAGGTAGGTAGAAACAAATATGCACATTTGAAACGCAGCAAACATATGCGATTGTGACCAATTAGGAGTTTTCTAAATATGTCGCGCAACATGCGAATGTTTTGCATAAATTTTATCATTTATTTTTTCGGCACAAGGGTAACGTTTTACTTCTAACATGCTTTAAGGGTTTCTTGGGCATTAGCTGAATTAAATAACGGTAACACAGTCCGATGCTTGTAAAAAGAAAGTAATTAACATGCCTTTCGCAGAATCCCAAAACTAAAGAAATTAGAAAAAAACTTTGAAATTAAATAACTAATCAATCCCTTCTATTTCAAACATAAAAGAACTAAACAACTCTTTTTAAATTTAATGTTACGCTCTTTAATTTACTAGTTGATGATTTTGCTCGCAAGTGCATAGTTTTTGAGATTTAAGACGAAAAATAAAAACGCACACTTTGATTCTTTAATTCCACCATGGTGGCGCGAGCTCTTCTTCTAACACCGGGGACTATTAGTTTGGTCATTAGAAACACTTCTTGTACGTGTGTACCAACTTTCAAAACTCAATGTTTTTTTCATCCTCATTTTGGGCCTTTGTTTGTTGGATTATGGAAAAGGGAAAAAGAATTAAAATAACACCTGCACTTTTTTTGTCATTCTGAAATAATCGCCTCTTTCCTCCCCCACATTCTTTTTAATTTCAAGACATAAGATCCTCTTAATAACATGCACTACTTCAGTCCTTAAAGATTAAAAAATCACATAAAATAAATACTCGAGGAGCTCCAAAAATAGAGAAGAGCGAAAAAATGGTCAGTTTTCCGAAAATTCACTAACTTTGAAATTTAATTTCTCGTCAACTTTTATAGATACACTAAAAGTAAAAACAGCCTTTTAAATATAAGTTTACGTTTTTTAATTTAACCCCTAACATTTTTTTCTGCAAGTAAATAGTTTTTGAGATATAGGACAAAAACTGCAAACACGCACTTTAATTTCAAGATGGTCATGCGAGCTCCTTTCCTTCCTTACCACCGGGGACATTAAGTACCCCCACCTACTTGTCAGTTTCAAGAAATTAAATCATCATAATGACCTTCACTACTTCAGACTGAAAAGAGAAAAGAATCACACCAAATCAATCACTGAGGAGGCTCCAAAAATAGAAAAGAGCGAAAAAATGGTCGATTTTTCAAAAATTAACAAATCTTGAAATTTAATATTGCAGAAACTAAAAGAACTACAATAAAAATAAAAACAGCTTTTTAAATATAATTTTGCGTTCTTTAATTCATCAAATAACTATTTTCTTCGCAAGTAAATAGTTTTTGAGATTTTAGACGAAAATAGAAAAAACACACCTAAATTCCTAGGTTGCGCTGCCCCCCCCCCCCCCCCAAACCACCGAGGACTTTTAGTATGTTCATCAGGAGCCCTTCCTGTACGTGTGTGCTAATTTGCAAAACTGCATGTTTTTCAAACCTTTCATTGACTAGACTACATCCAGTTATATAGTCAATTTTGCTACTGACAGCACATTGAAAGTAAAATAAATGTATGAATGAAATCCAAATTTTTATCTCTCTCTCTCTCTATATACATATATCTTTACTAAAATTAAAAAGAGAGAGGGCGGATTTTGGTGTGTTTATATGTTCGAAGTAATCTCCGGAACCACTGCACCTATTTGAAAAATTCTTTCACTATATGAAAGGTGCTTTCTTACTGAGTAACATAGGCTATAATTCGAAAAAATCCGATAAATAAGTCTCTTTTTTTATTAAAATTTAGGCCCAAATTTCATGTAAATTTCCTATTATTGGCTATTAAAGGGGTGAAAAATTACTTGCACATGTTAATATTATATATCGTTAAAAAGGATAGAATTTTCTGCGTTCTAAACAATTTATTCAAATGCTCTAAATTAATTACGACGGGAGTAATTTACGCTTTTAGCTCGAACTTTTTTAGGCTTAGCTGAAATTTAGGCACTACTTTCTTTATTAAATCTATCAATAAAAATTGAAGGAATTGTCCCACAGTTTTCTTTTTGACAGCATTGGAAAAAGCGAGATTTTTTACTCCAGATCTCTCTCGACCTATGGTCGAAAAAATTAGCTTCTATCTTCAAAGGAAAAAAAGTTACAAGCGTTTTTAAATCAATTTCGAAATATGTCATTTTGATTCAGGTTGTCAACCATTTTATTTTCGCGTTTTCATGGTTACGCTTCTTGAATCTATTGTATATTTTCTTATTTTGCATCTGATTTCTTAAACTTATTTTATTTCATGTTTCCGTGGTTACGCTTTTAAAATCCATCTTTCGCATTTTAATTTCTTAAAAGTATTTTAATATCTGTCGTCATTGTTTGAAAGGGTAATTTGGGGATATTTCGATAATTGGGAATCTGGCGCGGTCGTCTCATTTTAGGCGTAAATAATTTTATTTTGGTAACCCTGCTGATTTATAATAACCCTATGTGAATCGATGTTTCCGATCTCTTTGAAAGAAAAATACCTCTCGCGCAGGCGCTGGAGCTAAAAATTGACGCCAATAAAGAAAGATCGTCAGATTCCCAATTATCGAAATATCCCGGGTAATTTTGCATGGTGTTTTTTTCTTTACTTTTGATTTGTTTTTATCCGAGTGAAATGTACGATATTTTCTTCTTTTTTTTCTGACGATGATTTTTGAATGTTCTACGTGATGGTTTTTTTTTTTCGTTAGACGCATGGATTATGATAGCGTGGTTGCTGGGCAAGTTTGGCGATAAACAATAGAGCTGCAGAATTATTTTTACATTTGAAAAATATTATTTGGAATATTTTTTGCTTATTTGGCGAAATATTTTAAATTGCAGTAAAAACCGCTTTACTCGCTAAATAGAGTTTTAAAGCAAATGTAAATCTAATTTAATGATTTGACGACAAGTTTTAAACTCCAAAGAAACTGAAATAGTTTTTTTTTTTTTTTTTTGAAAAGGTCTGTACGCATTTTATACAAAGGAAAACGATCATTTTACATCAGAGGCGGAGGGCGCGTCAATTCTTTTTATTCAACGGACTTCCATTAAACTTTTAGCACGGTCATCGCTGTGCGGGTACTGCTAGTATATATATATACCTGTACTTTAAATTATATCATTTCATAAGTATTGTTCTTAAACATGAGTAAAAGAGATAATTAGAAGGAGAGATGGTGTGTGATATTTAAAGGAAACTATTAGGCTGCAATTTGTAAGTCTACAGATAATGAAATAAATGAAGCTTTAAAAAAATAATGTAAGTTTTTCAACTTTCTAATTTATTTGTGCACTTTACTGAAACCGTAAAATAATTTACGTCATAAATAACCCTCTCCAATTTTCCACTCTGTGTTCATTGGTCGTTTTTCTTTATATTAAAAGTTTTAGGCTTAGTTATTAATTTGGTCCCAACAAACACAGCTGTGTTCTTTATTATAATGCGGAGGAGTAAAAAGAAAACAATATGATATCAACAATTCCTTTCATCTAAAACATTTATTTATTGATGCCTAAAATTGGTAACTAGTATCATCAACTTGATTACTATAAAATAAATTAAGTAATCATATACTTCTCCAAACATTTTAATGGCATAATTTGCTTGGTTTTTAAAACAGCTACAGCATCTTGAAAAAATTACCTCAATGAGTTAGACTGTTCAAGAAATTTTTCCAAAGACCTTATTAATTGTCATTTATAAATATTTTAATGGGGTTTGTACAATATTTTTTGTTTGAGTAAGTACTTTTTTTTTAATTAAATGCACAGACGTGCATAGATTCACCCGAATTATATATACCGGGTGATTATAAAAAAACTTTGCCAACATCTGCACTTCTAGCGTCCGTTCTATTTAACCGATCAAGATGATATTTCAAATATAGTTCTTTTGAGATATGCGCTCGAGATTCTGTGAATGGCAACACAGTGGCCCTCGCGGTTACAGTTACAGTGACAGAAACTCGAAGTTTTCGAATGGCAACGCCTACTTTTTACCATCGCAAAATGTTCAGCACATGCGAAAACCCCAATAGCGTTGAAACGGTACCGATATGTCCGAAAACCGACGTGTTATACACATACAAACAGTTCTTCAAGGCGCACGGAGGAATAATGCATACGACAGAGACAAGACACTGCTCAATGATGAGAACACATAGAGAAAAAAAAATCTTTATTAATTTTAAACATTTTCCACATGAGTGCCATCACAGCCAATTACGTATTGCATGCGGGAGACGGTGGACAATGTCGCTGCACGCAACATGGTACGAGGGATGTTTCCAATCTCACGCCGTATAGAATCCTTTAAGTCCGACAATGTTTGAGGATTGCACAGATAAACTCTGGATTTGAGATAGCCCCAAAACCAGAAATCCATAGGTGTCAGATCTGGAGATCGCGCAGGCCACGGAAAAGGATAATGGCGTGAGATGATGCGATCACCAAAATGCTGAACCAGGAGCCTTTTAACTGACCTCGCTATATGTGGAGGTGCGCCATCTTGCATCCAAACAATGTCATTGAGTGCTTTTAGCCGACGCAACTCCGGTAAGACATAATTTTCCAGCATGGCTGCATACCGACGGCCCGTTACAGAACATGTTGCAAGGCCAGTCGGGGTCGTTTCCTCAAAGAGGAACGGGCCCAGAACAAATGAAGCTGTAATGCCGCACCACGCAGTCACTTTGGCGTCATATAATGGTACTGGCGCCACAGCATGAGGATTCGTCTCTCCCCAGTGCACACAATTCTTTGTGTTAATGCTGCCATTTAAGGTGAAATGCGCCTCGTCCGTCCATAGTATGCGAAGTGGCCAATCGTTATCCGCATCATATCGAAACAAAAATTCATTTGCGAAGTCCAGACGTTGTTGTGGGTCACCCGGCTCCAACATCTGGACGCGCTGGAACCGATAGGGAAACATGTGAAGTACCGAGCGCAAGAGCTTGCGGACCGTTGAGTTCGGAATATCCAACACGCGCGCTATGCCTCTTGCGGTGTCTGTGTGTCCTGTAGTCACTGTATGGTGCACTTCCATGACAACGTCCTCAGAAACAGTTGGCCGTCCGGAGCGCTGTTTGTCACAGGTGCAGCCTGTATCTTCGAATTTCCGCACTAAATCACGCAGAGCTTGCAGAGTACATGGGCCGCGTCGTTGTCGATGATTGCGGCGATACACACGCAAGGCTTCCGCAGCGTTCATCCCATTTTGGTAATAGAGTTTGATCAATTCACCGCGAACTTTCCTCGGAAGACTCATATCGTCAGCATGTGCGAGTTCCCGAATGACGACTTCGCATACCCGCTTGGTATTTTATAGGTTTCCTACGCTGAATATCTGGCGACCGGCGTTCTGTGATTGGTTTCTTGACTCTCACATGCAAATTTATTGCGTGCGCCCAGATCGTGTTTTATTGGCCGGTTTTCAGAACTCTTTTTTGTGTTTGCAGAACACGTCCGTTTTTAGACATATCGGTACCGTTTCAACGCTATTTAGGGTTTTCGCATGCGCTGAACATTTTGCGATGGTAAAAAGTAGGCGTTGCCATTCGAAAACTTCGAGTTTCTGTCACTGTAACTGTAATCGCGAGGGCCACTGTGTTGCCATTCACAGAATCTCGAGCGCATATCTCAAAAGAACTATATTTGAAATATCATCTTGATCGGTTAAATAGAACGGACGCTAGAAGTGCAGATGTTGGCAAAGTTTTTTTATAATCACCCGGTATATATAATATATATATATATATATATATATATATATATATATATATATATATATATGGAGAGAGAGATATTTTGTCAGAAAAGTAAGGAGTCGTTTAAAAAAAAATACATGGATTGAACATTTATGTAATACAACTAATTACTCTTCAAAATATTCTGTGCAATTGTGTCAACATGTCTTCCATGCATGTTAGGCCCTTCGGTGATGGGAATACTGTTTAGGCATCTCGCCGTGATGTTTCGAATGTTGTCAAGTGTCTGTAGATGTGTTTCTTTCAGCTCATTCCCCCCCCCCCCCCCCCCGCCTTTCGGAACAAGAAATCTGCTAGCGATACTAAATGTGTGCTCTTGATATCGAGGCTATAAATGAGCTTTGGCATCGCTAAAACACCAATCCGGATCAGACAGGAGTTGACAACAAGTACGGTGTGACTAGGAAGTCATCAAATCTTCTGAAATAATTCGATGAGCATTTGTTTTCGCAAAATTTAAGTGTTCTGACACCTAGCGGACATTCATCGATCACTTCTTCCCAACCTTTCTTGAACCACTTGTGCCAATTTTTTGACCTACGAGTACGGCAAGCAATCATCTCTGAAGGCCTGAGTGAGCAAATCAAACGTTCTCACCGCTGTCCTTTAGGTTTTGACGCAAAATTTTACCATTATATTTCCGTTGTTCCAAAAGTCAATCCATCCTAAACATGACAAGGATTTGCACAGAAGTTCACTAAAAATTATGGTCCACCGCTCCTAGAGCTCGTAGGCTCGTCGGAACCGGACGTCGCGTCACTGGAAAGCATATAGTCATCTCCACCACTTTAAATCGGTCATGCAGGTTTGCGGTGAGAAAACGATCTGAAAATATATGCAGATGGTTATTCTACCGCAATAAGAACAAAAGACGTATCAGCACTTTTAATTGAAATTGAGTTACGGACAATAGGTGGTTATTTGTCACATATTTCACATAAATACGTTTTATGATTAATATGAAAAAGTTTTCATCTTGGTTACGGTCAAAAGAGGAGTTTTAATAGATTTTTGAACCTAGAGTGGTGGTTGGGGTTATTTTTGAAACTCTTTGATAAAATCAATATATGTGCTAAAAGAGTGCGAAAAAGAAACACCTTCAGGAATAACATCCCTACATAAATAATGCTATGGCTGACCAAGTACACAAATGACCGAGTTAGCGATATGTACATTAAATCATCAGTGTTAAAGGAAAATATCACTGGAAAAATATTAGACACTAGCTGTACCCGACGCGCGTTGCTACGCCAAAAAAATACATCATTATACTGATTTTCATGACAATCGGTTGAACGGGGCAGAAGTTGCTACTCTGCAGTGCCACCTGGTGGCGAGTGGCTTCAATGAGCATATTATGCACCTTCTCCGTGGAAAAATACATATATATAGCAATTTTCATAGTAATCGGTCCAGGTATCAAGTAAAGTCGTGACTATACTCAGATTTTGTACTCACGCAGTTTGCAAGATCAATCAATCGCTAAAAATATCAAATAGAAAAAGTTTTAAATCCCCCCGTTGCATGAAAAGTCATAAAACAATAAAGAAAGAATTTATTTGTTCAAACTCAAGAAAAATGGCAACAGCTAACTTCTTATCAATGAGATCTTTCACGCGAATTAATTTCTGCAGCCGATAATTTTATTCGTATTTATCCAATGGATTGTGACTTAAATTGGAATAAAAAAGGAACTATCGATCGGTTTTTTTTCGAACTGGTCTATAAACATTCCCAGTACCAAAAATAACAAACGGTGAAAGTTTCAGCCAAATCTGCCGGGTAGTTTTTGAGTTCATGGATGACATACAGACAAGCATTCATTTTTATATATATAGATATGACGTTCATTAGAACAGAGCGGCAAATTGTGGCTCTAAACGGGCCCTGGCAGCGAATGTCCTGCTGTAGGTTCCTCACAAGCACTGAGATATCTCATATAACCTTTTTTTTTTCTGAAGTCGTGACCATATCAGTTGAACTCTATGTAATCAGAAAACCGTGGCTTGGTCAGTGGAGTCAGGATTTGAGTTGATGGCAGCTTGTGCTTGAATTTGATTGAGTTTAGGAAAGTGAGCCTTTTCAACGAGGCAGTGTTCCTGGTGTTAGCTTGAACACCATTTTCAGCCTCTCATGTACTTTGCTTACCCAAACAAAAATTGATATTTTAAGGATATCAATACATCTTGTCACTAGGCCACAACCATTTGCTAATGGCTCAAACTATATTCTGGGTGGTTCAGGCAAATGATTTGAGCACCTAGATCACACGCCATGAATTACATCCATCGTTTCTAGGACATAGTCGACAAGTCTGTTCGTGCCTATGTTCACAATTATGATGTTTATTGTTGAAAGGTTATGTAAAGCAGAGATTCAGACAGCTGAACATAAACAAATACGTTTAATACGAAACATGGGAACACACATACAGCAAGACATAGAGAAAAGTAGTGAAGACCGATAAACAAGACTGCGGCTCTTTAAATAGAATAGAGGGCAGATTTTCGGCATCCAATGATGTTTCTTAAAATAGCAATAAGCTTTCTCCAAAGTCCGATGGTGGATTAAAGAAGAGATTTCGCGAACTCCGTGGAAAGCTGCAAATGTCTCTTCCAGTAAGATATAAGCACAGTTCTTTCTTTTAAACCAATAGAGAAAGCGATTACATGCAACATTTATAGAGTCATCATGGTTTGGTATTTTTGTAGGAAGCTTAAAACAACTTGTTGAGTCAAAATGCACTATAAATGTTTCAAATCATAAGTTTTCCATTTTGTATTGAAACTTATTGGGTTTCTCATAAAAAATATAGGAAAGATTTTTGTTAAAAGCTTTAATTTATATTTACTGACCTTTTTATTGGGGTTTTTTTCTTTATTAAGAAAACTATAAAGAGTTTATAAAATGTGTTGCAATATTTGATGGGGAAAAAACTTAATCAACATAGTAATCAACAACTTTATAACGCACTAATTGTGTGTGTTATTAAGTTGTTGACTTTATTTACTTTTCTGCACAAAAGAATGTATTTCTAATTAATTAACATGTTTTCAAAGATAAAAACTTTAAAATAATGATAAAATAATTGTAAAAATAATTCGATGTGGACACAATATTGATCAAGTGCACTGAAGAAATAACGTTGATGCGGAAAACGTTTCGGCCTAAACATTATTTACTAACGAAAACCGAGAAAATATTTTTTTATTACATCCAGTTGCAATTTAGAAAGCGGTTTCACTGACCTTTTTGTACTACACATACATAGTATCAACTTTCTTATTGTAAGATATTTTTAATTTTATTCACACGCATATTTCAACACACAATGACATACTTAAAATACACCGCCAGCTCAGTTATTCCATTCGAGGACTGCAGTTTCGTGCTTTTTAGCACTCATCAGCCCGGAATAGGAATCACATGAGCTGGAGGCGAAAAATCTCTTAAGGGAGCCAAGAGAGCCAAACAAACTTGTAGCTAATGCAGAAATAGCAAGCCAGATGAGCGGCCGCAGCAATGGTGCGGTTCAACTCAAAGATTGATGGCAAAGCTAAGGTATTTTGTAGTAAGTTACCACCCTAAAGCCAGGGCCCCGAAACTGCAGTCCTCGGATGGAATAACAGAGTTGGCGGTGTATTTTAAGTATTTCTGCCTTAGCCCTGGCTTTAGGGCGGTAACTTACTACAAAATACCTTAGCTTTGCCATCAATCTTTGGAGCTGAACCGCACCATTGCTGCGGTCGCTCATCTGGTTTGCTAATTCTGCATTAGCTACCAGTTTCTTTGGCTCTCTTGCCTCCCTTAAGAGATTTTTCGCCTCCAGCTCATATGATTCCTATTCCGGGCTGATGAGTGCTAAAAAGCACGAAACTGCAGTCCTCGGATGGAATAACTGAGCTGGCGGTGTATTTTAAGTATTTCTGCCTTAGCTCTAGCTTTAGGGCGGTAACTTACTACAAAGCACAATGCCATATTTTAACATTAAAACAATTTCCCCCCCTTTTTTTTAAGGATTGCTTCATCTTAATGAAGATAGAAATAATTTCACAGATGTGTAAATTTTTAGCACACTGCTACATAAAAATCATCTATTTATGCACAAAATAAGCTAATGTTTTCTAAAGCTAATAACTTGTGGAGTTTATATCTTATTCAATTAAAGCTTCCCCCAAGTGAAAAACCACATTGACTTCCGAACCCAAGTAAAATTTTCTTGGTAATTATCATTAATTATGAGCATTGTTACATTTACTCTTTGAATGAAAGTTTTAAGAAAAAAAGATACTCTTAAAAACGGTTTTTAACCGGAAGCCTTTTGTGTGCTGTAACAATAGCGTCGGAGTAGTTTCTTTCATCTGTGAATCAGTTCCCTTTTCTATCCTAGCTTTTTCATTTTTATGAATCTAAAATTACCATTCTTTGTCTCAAACTAGAATGATTTTTCACTAAATTCATATTTTTGCTTGTAAAAATTTATTTCCCGTAACTATTTGAGAACCATAGCTTGACACTTGAAGAAATCCATTGAAAAAAGAGGAAACATTGAAATGGAAACTTTCCGTGTTTTTAAATAGCAAGAAAATATTTTGTATATGAAAATGCAACACCGAGAAACAATTGAAAAAGCTGAGATGTAGAAATCAAAAAAATAGTTTTTGTTAAATGTATGCCTGATTTATATTAGATTTTCCCAGCATTCAATTGTAACTACGATAACTGCATACATTCATATAATAGTCGAGGTATTTTTCACTAAAAATGTATAATTTGTGTTGTTGTTACTAATACCACTCGGCTAACCGAGCACAAGTAGCAACTGATAAGCGATTAAAGACAGCGAGAAGGGAAGCGAGGCTTCCGTTTTAACGAGCAACATTTAGTTGGAAGTCCGAATTGGATTTTGAGGCACACGATAGATGCAAGCACCATCTTTCAACATTTCAAAATTTAGTATCAATCCAGAGGCCAAACAGCTGCTGGCACAGCACTCCCAGGTATTGATTAACGTGGAAGACTTTTTTATCATGGCATATTTAACATGCCCCAGTGATCATCAACATCCACGGAGGATCTTCTACCGGCTGGCTTCGCACCCGGAACTCTCCAGTTACGAGCCGCCATAACAACCAAGCAACCGCAGTTCCTAGATAAATTGTTCCAAATTGTATCGTCATGTCGTTTAAGGGCGTGTTCTAGTGTAGAAGCTCGATTTTGAAGCTATTTCACGAGCGTAATTTAAAAAAAAAAAAACAGTTACCATCTTCATCCGTTTTTTTAATTCTTAGAAGCATAAAGGTACTCTAGTCTGGAAGCTCGATTTTGAGGCGATTTTAAGGGTGCAGTAAATAAATTTTGAAGCCCAGTGACTCAGTGGTAGTGCTTCGCGCTCCCACACTGGGGGTCCGGGTTCTATTCCCGGGTTGGGTATTGTTGCCTCAGCCGTTCATCCCTTCAGTGGGTCGATAAAATGAGTACCGAGTGTCTTGGAAACGAAACACCTGGGGTTCTGCGTTAGGCTGACCACCTAACCGGAATATCTGACTTGAACCCTAGAGCCCCATTGGTCAGAAAAACTGAATTAGGCATAGGTGGCCTTGACCCTTACGGGCTGTCGTGCCACAGGGTTTGGGTTAAATAAATAATTTTTAACGAAAAACAGTAACAATTTTTACTGTACATTTTTATCAGTATTTTATTGATACTAGAGAAACATAAAAATGTATCATAGTGGAAGAAAAAAGTTCAAACTTGAAATCAGTAGATGCCGGCAAAGTGGGGACTCGGGGGAAAAAATGTGTTTACTGGTTGACGAAATTTTAATTTTACCAGTGAGCTGAAAAATAAAATTAAGGTTAATTATTTTTAGCACGGATGTAGAATTATGTGGACATAGTCAATTTATAAAAAAAAGGCGTTTTTATCAAAAAAAACCTTTTTTTTTTCAAATTTGATATTTTTTTAATACACTAAACAACTAATTAAAATTAAAAATTAAAAAAAAAAAAACACCGCCTGAGTCGTAAATGTAGAATGAAGAGGGAAAATTGAAAATCCATCGCATGAATAAAGGCTAAGCCGTATTTGAAATCTGCTTTAAGAAAGCAATATAATTCGAATTCTATACAACATGGAAGTTCCAAACATATAATATCATAATAATATGTTTTTAAAACCGAAATTAGCTAATTTGATAAAACTCTCAAAAATTAAGATTTCCATCTAGCACATTTTAAGCAAACAAGCAAGCAAATGTCAAAGTAACCGTGACTGATTTGCTGCGCAAGCTTGATTTTTGATGTCACTGATGACTCCACACTTTTTCCGGAAACTGTAGTTTTTAAATGGTTTTAACTAATTGCAATGGTTTTAACTAATGCAAGGGAAAGAAATAATCCGTTCATAGCTTATTTTCTTTCGTATTTTCTTTGTGTTTCAACCATCAAAATGGTTCTTTTAGTAGGATTAAATACCCTTTTGTAAAGAGCATTATGAAATGTAATATTTCAAATTGGAGGAAAAAATGAATTTGCTTTATTGCGGTGATGATAACCTTTACATTTTTCTTGCATTTATTTTTTAATTCTTTAAATCCACCTAATCTAAACAGTTAAGACTATAATCCAATTTTATAATTGATATATTAAAGATTTAAATTGCAAGTCAAACCTAATTTCTCAAAATGTATGCTTTAAAAATATTTTCCGCAGCTGAAATCAAAATTGCTTTTATTTATTTTTTTTTTCAAATCAAATTGAAAGCGTAACAGTATGAATCTATTTCTCAAAATTTTGTTGGATAACGGCAAATATTTGGAAATCCAATCATCGAAAATAACTCTATTATTGTGTGCTACGAAATTGTCTTTACAATAAATCGTATTGAATTCTACCTTTCTTTACGACTTGATTCGGCTTTGTGGAATGGGATTGTTGGACTCAGACTTTTGCAACAGGTGTGAAATGTTTTCGGTACTCTTTAATATTATCATTTGTGTGTAAATTTTTTCCTTTAAAAACTAGAAAAAAAGTATTTATTTTGATGCCTGGTATAATTTGCCAAACTCAAGTTTAGAAATTTATACAGTTTTGAATGTTATATGTGTGCCTGCAATTGCTGCTAAGTATAGACAATAATTAGAATTTCATTCAAATGGTTATTCTGCCGTGTGCAGGTAAATGGTGGTAACTGCAAGTTTTTCATTTTTCATTTTTTTTGCATTTTTGTCATTTATTGTGCGTTATCTTTACTGTACAAGCTCGCATATTTGGTTTCGCTGAAAAGAAAGCTCGAAAAAGACGGCTAATTAAAACATTTTCCTATTGTTAGTATTGAATCCAAAACGCGTTTCTTCAAATATCTCGAAAACTCATTTCTGCAGATACTGCCGTTTACCTGCACACGGCAGTATTGTTCTTGTACTGTAAACTTTGAAGTTATAGCTGTATTGCAAACTCTGAGTGCATTTTCGAACCTTTATATATATATATATATATATATATATATATTTTATTTTTTATTTTTTTCATCAACTAGAAGAACCTTCAAACTAAAATATTCTGGCAATGATATCATAACCTCTCGGCCACAAAGGTGACTGAAAAATTGGGAAAAATTTTACAGATGCATTTGCGTTTTAATGCTAAATGTTTAAGGAGAAGATAAAAATGAGCTGATTTGTGCATCACATGACTTTCTTTTCTCCAATTTAATGATAATTTTGCTTCGGAGTAAGCGAAGAAACACTTTAAATATTTCCCCCCCAAGTTTGCTGCGAACCGAAGCAAAAAAAAAAGTTTTATGCAGAACATTTTTTCCCCAATATTGGCAATTTTGATGTGATTCAATGTTTAACTCTAAATACTGCCAAATTGAAACCGGATTTTTTTTAAAGCAAAAAAAAAAAAAAAAAAGCCACATTTGTCGCCAAGTTTGCGACAAAGCTTTGCGACCAAAAGCTTGGCGATATATCGCCAAGTGTATATATCGCCAGTATTTTGGTCGCCAAGCTTTGTCGTCAACTTGGCGATAAATTTGGCGATTTTTTTTTTAATCTGATGAGTCACATTAAAATTGCCAATAATGGGAAAATGACATTAAATTGGAGTAAAAGGAAGTCATGTGATGCACACATCAGCTCGTTTTTTCTTCGAATAATGGACGTGCTTCAAGTTATACACTGTCTTTGATAGCAGCGCTGTCTGCCACTGCACTAAATCTCACTGTTTCTTTAGCACAATTGTTATTTATTACATCGTTTTACCGAACTCATCAGGGAAATACCAGTGGCTTCATAACCACGCTGCACAGAGGGGCATTTGAGCCAAAAAGCTGGCCAAAAGTCGAAAATGCAAACTTCAATGAGTAGCTTTGACCTTAAATTTCAGAAAAGGTAGATAAATTTGGCATCACGTGGAAGTGTTCCCTCTGCACTGAGACTAACCAGTCGAATTTACCAGCAGTCAGAACTTTCGAAATACGGCTGTCTTCGTTTGAGTCATTACAGTTTCTCGAAGTTACTTCATTGTACTATTTTCACGTCAGAAGTAACTCTAGTGAAGTAATTTACTATGGACGGGGTTGAGCAAGGTTTGTGCACTATTATTCATCAGTTTTTATTTATTTTAAACTACTATTTTTACATTAGTACGGTTCGTCAAATTTCACAAAAATTATATCTGTTTTTTTTTGCAATTCCTAAAAAAGTGAAGGTTTTTAAACATGTTGTACTCATTTGTACTCATTGAAAATTATACCCCGTGATACTTCAGAATCTCTATTTTGATAATCTGAACTAAAAGTTTGCCCGAATTTGCCCGAAAAAATAATAACGCGATCAATAGAGCAGTTGTGATTTTTATTTATTTTTTCGGTTGTTTTTAGGTTCATAGACTTCTGTTACATCTATGAGTCGAATACAACTGCATAAGATGTTAATTGACAGTACAAAAAGGTCCTTTGATGGAAAGTTTAAAGAACTAATTAAAAATCTAGCTAAAATTACTAACTGCCCTTGCGAAAAATTGTTGAAAGTTAAAAACACCATTAGCAGTTTTAAAATTGTTTACATGCGAAAATGGATGGCATGTAATAGAATGGAAAGCCGATTTCTAGAAAACAACCAAAATTGGTTAAAAGAAGGGGTTATGTTACCTACCTATTCAGTTCCGGGTCTTTTACCATTAGGAAGACCAAGTAAGGATTTCGGAAAATCGAGTGAAAGAACGAAGCGCCGAAAAACATCGGAACTAAGAAAAAATGTTGCTGTTGATGAATTAACGTATGCTGCTCAAATGAGTCATCGTGCCATAGTCAACACAGACGTGGCAAAAGTTATCCAAGACATAAATAAGTCTCCAACCAGAGCAACAAAGTTTCGAAAAGCAGTCACTGCTGGTTGCATTACTATCAAAAAACACTCGCCGGAAGAGGCTTTAGCAATATTTGTTGAAGCTAATTTGTCTAGGAGTCAGTATGAAGTCATACAGCAGGCTAACAAAGATGTTTATCCTTGTTATAAATATGTACAAAAAGCAAAGCGAGAATGTTATCCGAAAACATTTGTCGATGAAACTTGTGCTCAAATACAGTTGCAAGATTTAGTAGATCACACAGTCATAAGATTGTGCATGTATTTAGAGCCAGTGTTCCAAGCATACAGTCATGAAGAAGCTGCAGATTTTGTGTTGATTTTTAAGTGGGGTTGTGACGGATCAAAGTAAAGCCAGTACAAACAAAAATTTGAAAATGAGGATGGCACTGATGCTCACATTTTCCTCAGTTCTCTTGTGCCTCTTAGATTAATGTCTGGCAAAAATGTTATCTGGCAGAATCCTTGTCCATCGTCACCTAGATTTTGCAGACCTATTAGAATAAGGTTTATTAAAGAGAACAAAGACATCACAAACGAAGAGATTTGGTATATAGAAAATCAAGCAAAAAACTTAGTTCAAACAAATGTTAGTGAAACAATTAAAATAAAACATTTGTTACTGCCTACAATGGTGGACGGCAAAGCGTGTAATGCGGTCACTGACACTGCATCAACTATGCGCTGCTATATAAGCGGTAGTACGTCAAAAACCTTTAATGACTTATCAGCAAAAAATACAGATCCAGAGACTTTTAAATTCGGGCTATCTATTCTGCACGCTAGGATTCAGTTTTTCGAATTTTTATTACATTTATCATATAAGATAAAAGCAGGAGTATTCAAAGGTCGTATTACAAAGAAAAATGAAAAAGATCAAATTAAGGCAGCCAAAGTGATAATTCAAAAATAATTCAAGAATAAAATGGGATTGCTGGTTGACGTACCTAAAGTTGGCTATGGAAACACGAATGATGGAAACATGTCTCGTAGATTTTTTGGTGACGTGAATGAAGCAGCTGCCATTACAGGGATAGATTTAGAACTAATTCTCCGATTTAAAATAATATTGGAGGTGATATCTTCGGGTTTCGACATAAATGTGGAGCAATTTGGCATGTATACCATGGATACTGCGAAGTATTATGTAAATTTGTATGCCTGGCAACCTATGTCACCAACAGTCCACAAGATACTAGTTTATGCTCCGAGTATTATATCGCATGCCTTGTTACCAATCGGTCAGTTGTCCGAAGAGGCCGCAGAAGCCAGAAACAAGCATTTTCGGCAGTACAGAGAAAAATTCACCAGAAAAATTTCCAGAAAGGATTGTAACGAAGACGTTTTAAATAGATTCTTGTTAACTTCTGTTTCATATTTGAGTAGCGTTAGATCATCTAACATGAAGAGAAAAAGGCAAACGATATCGAAGGAAGCCATAAAATTTTTATAATCTTTTTGTTTTGAAGATAGTGATACTGATGACAAAAGTTTGTAGACTTTCATCACCATCATCCCATGTACGTGTAAAACAGCAAAACTATAATTAATTTGCTCTGCTTTAATTTTTTGTACATTTCACTGTGTCGAATGTCTGTTTAACAGTTAGTAAATATGTACTTCAACATTGTCGAATTGTTTGGTTTCCTTTTACATATCTAAGCCAGTTAATAATCGGTATAACTTTTATGGGTTGCGTTTGAGCAAGCAAAATTAAGAGTATACATATAACTTGCCCGAGTTTATTATTAGCAACCATTTTTTAGTGAAAAACTAGCAGAATAATCATTATATTTGGAAAATTTGATTTATGGCCAGCTTTTTGGCTCAAATGCCCCAATGTGCGCTGTGCAGTCGGTGGATTTTTTCCGAACTCAGTCTTAGAAACAACATTGTTTCATCTTATTCAAAAATAGCACAAAATGTTACACTCACATTGCCGTGGGATGATAAATCGCAGTTTTTTCAGAACTGAGGTTTTGAGATATTTGAAGAACTCGTTTTGGACATGGTATCCAAAGGCGTCCATACACGTCTAAAGCGATGAGGACGACATTGCAGCAGTTTCGGTTGGAAGAGCAGGAACATCCATCGTAAAGCCCAGAATTTTCAGTTTTACTTTCACGTTTTTGGACCTCTAAAACGAGCTATTTAAAACGTTATTCGCAGACACTGATTTACAACAGACGACGAAGTGAGTGTCTTGATTCAGGTCTTGCTCCAACAGCAGCCAACTAGCTTCTTCAAAGATGGAGTCGACCGACTATTGTCTCAATGGGATGAATGTGCGAACAGTTTTAGTGACTGTTTTTGCGTTAATAAAATTGCCACCGTTGCTTTACACTAGTGACCGAGTTTCATTTGAATGCCCCTTACAACAAATGGCAAAACTGAAAAATTTAGAGATACTGCTGACGAAGAAAAAAATTCTTTACCTTCCTACGGCAGCACAGTTGTTAATTTTTCAAAAGTGAATTGTAATAAGTTTGAACTAGAACCTGATTGAAATTATAGTTAACCATTCTAGTATTAAATACATTTCTTCTGGATACGGATCATTGGTTTGGTTTATTTGATACAAGCTGCACTCGAAACTATTCGGAAACAAAGACTCCGCGCTAAAATGCTTCAACCGAAACCGGCGACGACACCAACTAGTGTTAGGAAACGCTGCGATAGCTTCCTGGCGGTCGGCCAGGTTGCTACTACTCGCACCGCCACGGCCGTCTCGCCGCGGTTAGTGAGTTTACATGGTATTTTTCGGCCAATCCGGTTGTGTTTCAAGTTTGGTCGTAAGCCAAGTCACTCTTCCATCACGTTAACGCTTTGATTGGACTGCTGCTGATTGGATTGGTTTGCTGCTAAACTAGAACTACCGCGCTGTAACCACGATTGTTCGGAAACACAGATTATACCGGGCTCACAATAAAAAATAGTAGTAACGTCATAACCACTCCCAGACTAACCACGCTGTGTAACCGACGGTTTATTTCCGTACGCAGCTCGTGTGGTTAGTTAGGTTTGGTTATGACGTCACTGGTATTTTTCTTATGAGACAGGTGGATCAGCTGTGTTTCCTAACACTCGTAGTTAAGTGCGTTTATTTTAGTTCAGCAGCAAACAACGAACCAATCAAAGTGAGTATAAAACTTAAACACAACTAAATTGATCAAAAATACCATGTGAGCACGCTAACCACGTTCCGAAGGCTGTGCGAGTGGCTGCTACCAGGTCGACCGCCAGATAACGGCCATATTGTTTCTGAATGCTGGTAGTTGACGCCACCGGTGACACCGCAAGCGTTTTTGAAAGCCTCCTGTGCTGGTTTCCGAACGTACTCACACAGTGCTAAAAGGCCCCCTAAACATGACAGTTAAGAAACTTAACTTTCATGTGTGATGAAATCGTTTGGTTGCTGGTGTTGATTATAGCTTCGAACTGCTGAGCAGGTTAATTTTCATTTAGTTTCAGCTACGTTTTTGACCAAAATATTCGATTATTGCCAATTTTAAGTCAGTAGTGCAGTTGGTCAGGGTATTTTCTGTACAAGATTGCCATAAGTCATCTTGAACTTATTCCACTAAAAATTGTTAAATCATAAATCAGTCAAGATGTGAGCAGAACTGAATCAGCTGCCGTCAAAACACTGCAGTGAATTAAAAGAACATTGAGCTTTAGTGTCAGATAATGAAAAAAGTAAAAAATAAAAATTTGTAGAAGACAAGCAAAAACCCCTTGAAAACCAAACTAACTTTATATCTAGGGAAGCAAAATGAACGTCTGTTATAGTGGAAAGCTATAGTAAACAATATAAGGTAAGTGCAAATTGTTTTTCTCATAATATGTATTAAAGTTAAAAAAAAAAAAAATACAATTTGAAAATAGAAATTATAATTCAGTAAGTTACACCCTATAGCAGGGCAAAGGCAGAAATACAATAAATACACTTCCAGCTCAGTCAATTCCAGCCGAGGACTGCAGTTTCGTGCTTATTAGCACTCATCAGCCCGGCATAGGAAAGTGACTGAGCTGGAGGTGGAAAACCTCTTAAGGAAGCCAAGAGTGCCAAACAAACTGGTAGCTAATACATAATTAGCACTGACAAGACGAGTGACCGAAGCAATGGTTCGGTTCAATTCAAAGATTGAAGGCAAGGCAGGTATATTCAGTAAGTTACACCCTATAGCACGGGCTAAGGCAGATATACATGAAATACACCGCCAGCTCAGTCAATTCCAGCCGAACACTGCAGTTTCGTGCTTATTAGCACTCATCAGCCCGGCATAGGAAAGTGACTGAGCTGGAGGTGGAAAACCTCTTAAAGAAGCCAAGAGTGCCAAACAAACTGGTAACTAATACAGAATTAGCACTGACCAGACGAGTGACCGAAGCAATGGTTCGGTTCAACTCGAAGATTGAAGGCAAGGCAGGTATATTCAGTAAGTTACATCCTATGTCTCCAGCTCAGTCACTTTCCTATGCCGGGCTGATGAGTGCTAAGAAGCAGGAAACTGCAGTCCTCGGCTGGAATTGACTGAGCTGGCGGCGTATTTCAGAAATTATAATGTTCGATTACTAAAATCGTGTTAGTCTATGGTGATAGATATTTTAGTGATCGTTGGTCGTTTAAGCATTACCGAATAGAATAAGATTTTATTTCAATTTTACTGTTACATATTTTTAAATATGGTAAAAAACTGGTACAGTTATCAAATTATACCCACGATTTATTGTTAAAATTTTTGTTTGACAGTCATGTACAAACTTATTGTTTACAGCCACCTAAAAAATGTGATGCTTAAAAAAGCATACTAGATAGCTCAATATGCTTTTCAATACTTTTCAGAAAATTTCTGGAAACAAATTTTTTTAAAGTTGACGTTTTATAGTTTGTTTCACATTTTCTGCGTTGAAAATGAGATAGACTGAAACATATATTTGATATTTTTCTATTGTAACCATGTCATTACATGGGATACTTTTATGAAATCCTTAGAAAAAAGATAACAGGTAATAGAAAATGTAACAGCAAAAGCCAAGTTATTAAACGATACCAGCAATATTTAAAATAAAATATTGCTATCATATAAATCTGAAATATTGTCGTATAATATCTATATGTTGCCTAATTTGGATGTTAACTCATACTTTACCAAAAAGTCGAATCATTTTGCAAATGATAGTCGTTAAATCACTTATTGAATCAAGCAGACAGCGTTATGTGAATTATTTGCGTTTATTGCATGATTTAATTTAACTGATTTGTTTTCGCAAAATGTACGTAATGTCAGAAAAACAGCAATATATTTTGCACTAACAACAAACAGTATATTTTCCCAAGCATGTTCGGCAATAGTCATCAACAAAGATCGTTTAGGTGTTTTCCGCACGTCAAGGTCCAAAAATAAGCCATTCAGAAATAAAGAGCTCATATATGTCTCACGTAAGAGACCCTAGGAAGTATTTTCAAGTTTAAATTCGTAAACAATAATATATTTTTTTTATTTAGATACTGATTTTTGAAGTGATAAATGTGTTACAGCACAGTTAAAGAGGAGCTGGGACAGTTTGGATATCTGCATGCACACACGCTTTAAAATTTGAAGTGTTGCCAAATGCTTACCTCATCTATCGTGCAATGTACTAACATAAAACTGCAAACTCGTGATGATTAGAGGAATAACATAAGAAGTACATACTTTTTCGAAAATTCTCACTATTAGATTGAAATTATTTTCTAATTTTACTGTGTCAAATGTCAAAACAGTTTGATATTGCTAAGTTAAAAGTAAATTTATTCTATATAACTACCCTAAATGCTAGATTTTATTCTTAAGTATTTTTCGTATTCCCTCCCATTGCTTGATTTATCGGTTTTAAATGACCAGATAAATCTGAGAATATGGGTCCCTGATGAACTTTTTCATACACAAGAAAACATCTTTTACATGTTTGTCTTCATTAGGTTAGTCCGTATTGGATGATTCTATTTGCTTCAATGGAGGAGAAGGGAGAGTAGCAAATGAAAAAAAAAAAAAAAAACAAACAAATCTAGAGGTTGAGTCTATATTTTTTGTGAGGTAGTAGAGATAACAGATTTATTGGGTATTAATATGCTCTCAGATATGTTCATTAAATACTCACAAGATCAGTAAAATCATATCTTGTTTGTTTGACTTAATATTTTTTCCCAAGAATTTTCAAGTGGATGCTTTTGTATCTACCTACTTTATGTAGACAAATTGATTCTTTATTAAACTTTTCCAAACATAATTGATCTTTCGCAATTTTTAAAACAATAAACCAACCTTAATATGTATAGATGTATTGGGCTAAAGAATATATAGTTTCACAGCAGTAATTCATCAATTTGTAGTAACAATAAAAGCAACAAACGGTAAAACTCCTCCAATAGTTATAAGTAATATACTTACGAAGCATTATTACATTGACTGAACAACAACTTGATAGTTATTAATACCTTTTCCAAAACATAAAACATATTTTCCTGTATTGACATTTTTCTAATTCGTAGATATCGACCGTAAACTTTTGTGGGAAAGAAGTTATGCGAAGTATTTTAACACAGATATTTTTCACGAATTCCTTTATTTTTCGGCTTAATTTTCCGTCAAAACACTGCCATATCGATCACAGCTGCATTACTGAATCCTTTTCATAACAGAATGATTAAAAAAGGAACTTTTATTAATTATATCTCATTAAAGATGTTCTTTAATTTTGATTACGGTAAGTTAGGTTCTTTGATAAAGACATGCAATGATAAGTATAATTAGAAAGCTGAAATAACTTTTTTGACTGTATTGTTACAAAAAGAGTGAATTTTTGCTTTAACTAAGGCTGATAAATGGTATTTAACGTACCGCATAAAATACATTGTATGGTTAAGCTGCCTAAATAAATGATACTTTGATAAGTGAATTTACTTAAACAATAAAAGCTTCTTTTGTAGAGCTATAAAGCGTGAATTAAACAATTATGCGGTTTTACCAATCGGGAATGCGAAGCATTAAGAAATGTTACTAATCCTTGGAGATGGGGGGGAATCACATTGACTTAATTTCATGCAAATGTTCAGTTACCAGAATTTTTAGCAAAATGTCTCTATTGTGAAATTTAATTAGGATGCAATGTTAGCTAAATGAAAAACATCATGCGGAAAATTACCCAAAAGAATGTCAAAATAAGTACACAACAAAAAATTAAATCTAATTATATTCCCGAAAGCTCATTAATAGAGGTTTGACATAATGTTCTCGGTAAGGACATCATTGAAAATTTATTTTTTTAAATCGATATTTTGTAGTGGGCTGATATTTCTGAAGACTTGCAGCCAGGTTGGCAGGTAAATCAAATACTTTTTCTAAGGCACAACTTGCTAAGGGTTCAACTCTGTTTCTTTCTATATTTCGACAAAAATTCACCATTTCCCTCGATCAGTAGTGATGATTAGTTTTGTGTTTGCGTTGAATCATGAGCTCGAAAATAATTGTAACTTTATCGAATATTCCTACAGAAATACTACGTCATACCAAGGACGGATACAAGGAGGGACGATGGGGGCGACCGCCCCTCCCTTGAGGGTCCCTGTGCAGCATTTTTCCGAATTGAGGTCCAAAAACAAAAGTATAGGCCATCTTTGACATGATATTAAGGAAAGAAATTTGGTTCTGTTCTCTCTCCCGGAAACTTTTTGGAATCCAAGTTTCAAAAAGACAAATCTGGCGATCTTTGGTTATGTTAAGAGAAGGAGTTTGCAGGCCTTCCACCGAATATTTTTCAAAATTAAGTCTTAAAAACTCGATTGCAGACATGTCTGGTAGTGAGTGTAAGGGGGAAAGAATGGGTTTAGTGACTTTCCTCCGGTAATTTTTGGCACCTAAAAGTTTCGAAAAGTACAATATTAGACGAATTTTGATGTTAGATAGGAGAGAGAGGAGGGGGTGTCCAAATATTTCTGCGGAAATTTCACGAAATTAAACCCCTAAAACGTAATTTTAGAATACCTCTATTACAGAAAAAGGAAAAAAAAAATAGGGTCAAAGATCTCCTTATCTAAATCTTCACATTGTTTTTTCACCCCCTTCCCCTCCACGCAAGTGTAAATCAGATTCGTAGTAAAAGGCCAGGTAAAAAACAAGCGCCCCTACCTTGAACAGTTTCTGCATCCGCCCGTGCTTTATACGCGTGCAAAATATGCCTTTCACATCATTTCTTGTTGTGTTTCTACAATATCAACCATTGTTAAAATGGAACCTTACAAAAGAGATAAACATTTGTATATAGTAACGCTAAAGCAAATCATTCCACCGTTTAGTACAAAAGTAAACTATAAGTAGGCTATTGTGAGGCTCTGAGAAGTTGAGCTTCGACTCTGACAATGTTTGCCAATGTTTCGGAAAATAGGGAGGAGTAATTGGTGCTAAGTTGGTTGTTAAATTATTGTCTATTTTAAGTATTGTCTATTTTACAATAAGCTCCCCTAAAACAGGTAAACATAGTCAAGGTTACAGCTCAACTAACCAGAGCTGCACTATGGTTGCTTTATTATCGTTTTATACACCTTTTGAAGCAAACGAGTAAGATAAGTGTGGTTATGGTTGGAAGCACGCTACATAGCGTGAGATATCTTAATATTTCATTTCTTTTCTTTTTTTTTACACCTCAATGGCTGCAGTTTTTTCTTTTTTTTCGTCTTTTTTTGCTTTTGAGTGCATCTTCAAGTTTTAAGAAAAGGACTAAACAAAAATGCTTGAGTTCAGATTATCGTTTTTTTTTATTTTATTTTTAAAAACAATAATAAATATATATATATATATGTGTGTGAATGCACACATAGCAACTCATACAATTAAGTACTTGCAAAAATCTTTACCAAATGTAACGAATATATGCTTTTGTGCTTGAAAATTAAACGAATTAATTACCAACGTTTTATTCACAAAAACAGGGTTCGTACGCTCCGGAAAAACCGCTAAACCTGGAATTGTCGGGGAAAATGACATAGTTAAAAATGTCAGGGAAATTTCCAATTTTGCCCCTAAATAATTTCTTTGCCATTTTTTCCCCAAGGAATTTTGTACCATGAGATCCAATCTTCATTTTTATCGATGTTTCATGGAAAATATTGTAAAAGTTTTGTGGCAAAATGACGCTGGCAATTTAAAAAAAAAGGCGACCCAAAAAACTTCCACGGACGCCATTTTTGTCTCTCAACAGTTTCCAAGAAAAAAAATCCTAGAGTGGACAGGAATTATGCAAACTCAACAGGGGAGAAGACAATTTATTGCTTCTGAAGCACAAGCCTGCCGATGGTAGGGTCGATCGGAAAAATCGTTTTTTTTAAAATCGAAAAGTCTTTTCAGCTACGTGGGAAACGTACTCGCCATTTTTGGTCATTCATGAGATGGAAGTAGACACGATGCTTAAATGCCTAAGTTTCTAAAAACAAAGAAAATGGGATGTTTTCTTTAACTGAAAACTAATGAAGATAACGCTAAATATACTGCAAATTGTTTTTTTTTTTTTTTTTTTAGATTTTATTTTAAATATGTAATTTATTTGAGAAATAAAAAATTTTGTTCTTAAAACTTAATCTTATCCTCATTGCCTTATATGGAAATGTGCTAAAAACTTTTCAACTGAAAAGGAGTTTCAAGAAGATTTATTATTTTTAAATTGTTTTCATTCTACTAATTCAAAATATTATTTCTTAATTTTTGTTGTAACCGCCATCTTTGGTCATTCCCAAGATGGCAGTACTCAAGACTTTTTAAGTGCCTAAGTTTCCGAAAAAGGAATTGGATGTTTATTGCAATGCATAATATTGATAACAACGCGAAATGTGCCCTTTTTCCGGAAAATTCGTAATTATTTTCTGGAAAAATGTGACATTTCATCTCCAGAACATTTTTTTAAAATTCTAAATGGTTTAGACGCTTATGTGCTAAAAACTGACTATTTTGTCTTAATTGTTATTATTTATATCTACTTTTATGCTACAAATTCAAAAATCTACTTATTATCTTAAATCTTTTACTTAGTCGCCATAGTTGGTCGTTTGCAAGATGGAAGTAGACATAAATTTACAAAAACATAATTGGACGTTTATCTCAATGTAAAGTATTGAAAGTAAATGTGCAATTAATTATGAATTTTTAAAAGTTAATTATTTTCTAGAAAAGAAACTTTTTAATTTTAATGTAAGCATCCTTTAATGCAATAGAAAAGAAACTGATGATTATTGACATCAGCCTATGATTGACGGATGATGATTTTTGTTATTATGCATTGAATGGTGTACCCATCGATGCAACAAGTTAATTATATTTATACTGAAAAATAGTTTTGTACTTTGCTTACTATGTGTTGTGTTACATACTAATAAGAAAATAAAATGAAGAATTTTAAACCCCAAAAGCGGATTAAGATTACAGCAAAACGCTAATATGCATGACATAAGCCATCAAAGAGACACTAAAATGAGTTGAAAGTACTTCGTTTTCAACAAGTAGTAAACAAAAAAAAAAAAAAACCTTTTGAATAAAAACTTAAATTGTAAGAGAAAAAGTTTTAAAAAATCCAACTTTTTTTTTTAAAATCTAAAATTGGAAAAGTTTTAGTTCTTACGCATTGCTACTTTAAACAATTTTGATTATTTTAAAAATATTGTTACTTAAACTTAATTTTGAATGAAGCGAGTAACCTGAAATTTTCTAATTAGTAACCTGGAAAACCGGGAAAAGTCAGATATTTTTTTTTAACCACAAATTTATGAACCCTGCAAGAATTGCAAATAACTGCAAAGACCTGTTTTGGTGTTACAAGGAACACCTTTATTAATGAAGAGATAGGAAAGCTTTCCTCGAAAGATTTTTCATTCAAAAACTCACATTTCTTTGCATTGAAAAAGGTAACACTGAAACACGAGTCTGCAGTTATTTGCAGTTTTTGTGCATCAAAACTTTGGTAATTTATTCATTTAACTTACAAATGTGTCCGATATCATTCAGAATAAAAGAGACTGATTAAAAAGTTCATGCTTTAAAAATAGCTTTTAAAGGATGTTCCAAAAATTAAAAGATGCATTTAAATGACGGGAGTGCTTCTATTGAAGCAAACTATTTAATCCACGAGCTTTTCATGATGAAAATATGAGAAGTGTAACAGAGGACTATAAAAAAAAACCTTATATATTTTTTATTACTAGCCTTAATCATTTTTCGTAATACCATCTAATACTTAGCAATAATACTCGGAGCTTTTATTTTTAATAAAAAGGAAACATGAAAGATTCTTTCATGATTTTTTTTAACGTGTTATGTAAAACATTTTTATTTCTCCAATGATTTTCTACAATCCAATCTAGGAGCTTTTGTCGTGTTTTCTTTACGTAAACTATGTTTATTGTCATTATTTTATTATTTTTCGACATTAGTATCAAATTTTGCATTTTGAATCCTACCGATGAAAATAACGGTTTATTCGTTTTTGAACCGAAGTTATGAACTGGATTATGTAACTTATGATGATAAGGATGCGACTAATGTGCATTCTCAGAAACATAATGTTATTAATGTTGTTAATAGTTTATCATGGAAAAGTTCTCTACGGTCACAGTCATTAGTAGTTAATTATTTATTAAGTCGTTTATAAGCTAACACTAACCAGTAAATATGAAAAACTTTATATATTAAATGTTCTTTTTTCTCTGATTTTTTTTTAATTGCCGAGACAGCGCACTCGATTTCCTTTAATATGACATTATTTATCGAAATTTTCCATTCACCTCGAAAATAGTTCGAATCCTTATTTAGAATATACTGTTTGGCGTAAGTACGAATATAATATAGAAGAACCTACTAAAACAAGTTATAGAGATAAAATTAGAATACTGTAGAAGCCTGCATTTTGTTTTTCAATGTAGGGTCCAATGATAGAAAAGTTTTGTGTCAACTACCCAATGTATAACGTATTTGAAAACATACTTAAAAATAGGTAAAAAAACGCAACTGCCTGTGTTTACGCCCCCTAAAAAGGAAACAACTATCAATGTGAATGGTATGCATATTATAGAAAACATGCATAGACAATCCGTTTTTTATAATTGCCTTGAAATAGTGTTGAGTCTACTTTACAACTATTTATTTCAACATAGTATATGAAGTACCTAAGCTTATCTTACGTTAAACATTGATTTTTAAACTGTAACAGGGGAGGTGAAAAAATAGGACGTAACAGGGGACGTGAGGTGTCAGAAACCGCTCTATTTAAAAATTTCTTAAAAACCGTGTACATAAGATACATTCCTGTAATTTGCCTTAGATGTTCTTTGAACTTTTATTAGCACGGGAAAAAAATATTTTTGAATTTTGAATCGAAATACACCTTTTCCGAGGACATTTTGCTAGAGTCTTACGTTTTTTCTAGAAAAATCACATGCTGCAGTAAATAACGTACTACTCGCAATCAAAATGAATCCGTTATTTATTAATGATTTCATTTCAGTTATTAAATACATAAAGAACATTTTAACACCGGAAAATTGATTATATCACCTTACTGGAAAAGTGTGACAGCACCTAAACTATTAGTATATCGCGTCGTATTTCCAGAAATAATTAAGCTCTCATTGTCCCTTTAACATTCATTTCGTACCTTTTAAGAACATTTTAAACAAATAGCAACCTTATTTCGAACAGTTTACATCTCTTCCGCATAACGCGGATGAAAGAAATAAATCCATATTCGCGGTGCAAACGTCAAAAGCCGTGTCGACTACTGCCGAAAGTTGTAACACTGAAGGGAACGTGAGGTCTCACAGACCGCTCCTAAAGAATGCAATGAAATTTAAACCAGATGCACGTGCCAAAAGATACGGATAAGCAAGGAGGGTGTTCAAGGTCACAAAACAAAAAACTATTGGGAAAAATTATTCAATCGGGCTGAATATGAAGTAGGGGTGGTGGGATAAACTTTTGAGCCGTCTGTGAGACCTCCCCTGTTACGGGATAATTGCCTTTAATGGTTATTTTCTACAGCAACCTTCGTTCAATTGCATGTTTTAATGTGTTTCATGTTACTGATTTTTTTTACACTTTTAAGAAATTTAATAAGTGAATTCTGGAAAAATATGCGTTGATTTTTATAAGTTTTCATTAAAAACTGATTTTAATGAACTACTCACGTAAATATGATATTTAGCTTTTATTTCTGGGAATTGCATTTATGCAAAAATAATTTTTGAAGCTGTATGGAAAACTTAATATTTCAGGCAACCCAACTCGAATAAACAACAAACGCAAACGAACGGAGTTATTAATCTACAAAATCAAATTTATTTTTTCAGAGAAAAGTCACCTAAAGATGACTAAAAGAAGCACAGTGAAACGTGTTTTTGTAATTTCTACAAACACGTCAACAATAAATTTAGTAATAAAAAATAATCTAAATTATTTCCTAATTGATGTTTTGGTAACTTTCTCATTACATAGTAATAATACTTTTTTGCGTCTTGCTAAAACTCTTTTCTTGTAATTTTAGCTTATTTTCAATACCCTATTCCAGGTAACCTTGACGTTTGAAAAATGTGTCGGGGGATTATAGACATCACTGCCGCTGTTTCCGATTTCAACATGAACTGTCCGATTTTTCAATAATAACTGCTATGAAAGTTGTTAAAGCAGAAAAAAATTGGATTCAATATAAATCTAGAACTGGTGAATTCCAGCGGTAACGGAAGGACGGTTTAAACAAAAAAAACCAATGTATTTCTGTCTGTAAGCATATTAAAATGTTTATTTTTTCAAACACTGTTGCATAGACTTTTATACACATCATAGTAAATTGCTAAAAAAAGCCAAAGCCAGGAATTTTTTGCCAGTAACCTTTTTTTAATTGAAATTTAAAAAGCGGTAACGGAAATACATTTTTGCGACATGATTTCTACGCAATCATGTTCTCTCCAAAAGTTCAGCTAAACTATAAAAGTGAAAATTCTATGAAAATTAGTCGAAAACGATTTAACTTGGTAAATTGAAACTTACAAACATTTCTTTAGCTAATTCAGCAGTCTGAAACAATGACATCTAATACCTGAGCCATCTGTAACAATTCTGAATTATTGAAATACTCAAAAATATTATCAGAATCCATAGAACATTTATCTTCTTTGTCAGGGAATACAAATATCATTCCCACATTATTATGCATTCTCAAACAAGATATTTTGTCTCCTTTATCTTTTATATGAAGTACATGTCCAACATTGCACATTGCCCTTTGTTAATTTCTTTCCCTTCCATTCAACTAACAAAACTTGTCCAAGTGTTACGAATCCTTTTGCATATTCTCATTATTTGGTGCTTTTGATTCAGCTGTGTCTTCTTTTTAATGTTATTTATAACTGTCAGTCTGTTGACTGTCAGTCTGAAGTGAAATCTCCTTCAATTTGTTGAAATACTGACTTTATTCATAACATAACTTTTTACAGGGTTCAAATAGTGCATATTTTGAGGGACAGGATGAGAATGGATATTACTCCATCTTTTTGAAAATTGATCTTTGAATTCACTGATCTCTTTGCAGTATGTTTAACGGTTGAACTTATGATCTCAACAACCCTTTCCTGTGACTTGTGTTAAAAAATCTGAAAGCAGTTTCAATATTGTATTGTTCCAATATAAATATCAAGTTTGTAAGCAATTGTTTCTGCTTAAATTGGCTTGTCATATCACAAACATGTCATACCAAAATGCTTTTCACATGCTTAGGAACTTTTAAGTGTAGTTTTCATGATTTTTATCACATACAATAGAATAAATAAAATCACAATTTTTTTTTAAATTAAATAACAGTTTATTTTTTTAAATGAAAGCAAATATAAGTTTTGTACAAATATTACTTATATGTGATTAAATGTAACTACTAACTTTAAACAACAGTTTGTTTTCCACTAGCATTTTAAAATTTTACTCTGTATCAGCTTATAGATAAATGTCCTTCCGCTACCGTATTTTTTTGTCCTTCCGTTACCATTAAAAACCATGTAAATTAAATTTATATCAATATTCTCACTGAGCCCCCTAGACAAGGAACATAATTCTGCTTTGCATAAAAAACATTCGTTTCTATACCCAATAGGTTCTTGGTGAACTAACCGAGATGTAGTATTATGGTTTAGGAAGGACATCAAACTGTCACCTTTAGCAATGGACCTATTTCACGGATGAAAAAAAAAGAAATTTTAAATTACTTACTGAAAAGTTTAACTAGACATTAAAAATATAAAAGTTAACCTAAATATTATATGCTGATAAAGAGTATATTAAAATTACAGTATGTAACAAAAAAGAGATGTTTTGCTCTGTAAAAACACAAAGAGAAAACTTTATTTTGCCCTTGATTTTCTGAAAGTCATCAAACTATTGGGAAAAAACAGGTTAAGATTCAAGAAATTCATTTATTTCTGAAGAGTATGGTAGATGGACAAGTGACAAAATATTAATTTTTAACTCTCTGGCGGTTTGACATACGAGCGGAATTTCACCTGGAAAAGGTCACCTTGGGAACATGGCTATCTGCTCGAAATGGTCAATACTTTTTATCTTGAAATTCCCTCCCCCTTTCGGAAGGAGATAAAAAGCACTTTTAATCCCTTTTGACCAGGACGTGCTGTCAAAGCTCAACCCCTTTCTTTTCAACGCGTGTCGCAGGGAAGAGTGGAACTCCTCCAGACATGCTGTCAAGGTCCGTCCCGCCTATTTCTCCCCTCAACACGTGTAGCAAACGAGTTGAATTCCTTTCAGCCAGTCGTGTTTTACTAATCACAATTTTCTGTAATATTTATGAAGTAATAATCTAGATTTTAAATCTCTGGAATTGCTATCTCCTACTACTGCTCTAAATTACTATTCACATATTTTATTATTGAATGTAACTACTCATATTCAACATTTATAAAACAATATTTGGAACAAGTTATTTCAATATGAAATAGCTAAATGCATTTAGTTATGATTGTAATGTTTTGCATAACCTGAAATGATACGTAATAATAAAAAGCAATAAAGGAATTCCCTCCCCCCTTCCGCGCAACAGCAATTCGTTGTTTTTCTTTTAACGCTGGGAGAAAAAAGCACTGCAAATTTATACATCTATGCATACTTTTTACATACTATGTTTGTATATGTATATTTTTTTCTTTATTTGTGCATTTTTATGTTTCGAATCTCGCCATATTTGAGACTAAGTGATCGTAATAGCGGTATACCTAGACTTGCCTTATTTCCGAAATGTTCAACCCCCCCCCCCCCACCGTGGGTATTTCAAAAGGCACACACCCCGGCTGGTTTTCAGAGTGTTTTAGAAGGTAGTTTATTCTCAATGCTATGGATAAATGATTACTAATTATCAGCCTAAACCAGAAATAATAAATGATACATGACGCAAGCAGATACATTTAAACAATTTATTTTGTAAACGTTAATCTTTTGAAGTTACTTCAGCAAGAAATGAGGAATTGAATTTTGAACAATATTTACTTGTTTATTGCATTGGCTAGGACTTTTTTAGAAAGTCTTTTTTGTTTTAAATCTTTTTGTAAAATTCCTTACAAGCAAATCCGATAGTAATTTTATAGCTCATAAATTACAAATCTGTACCTCAGAGCTAAACTAACGTGATTCACATACGCTACTTTACAGGAGAGAAAAAAATATGTCATGTGAGTGCAATTTTCGAAAATATGTAAAATATCCGATATTTTCAATCAACGCAAACTAATGTCTTCAAAATAGTAAATGCATCCTCAAATCACTCTTTATTTATTATTATAATGTGCAGACTTAAAATTAAGGTTTCTTTAATTATTCATATCTAATACAGTGCAGAACCTTTTATCCGGGAACCAAAAAACCGGGAAACCAGAAAATTGGCAAATGTTTGCAAATTTTCCCGCCATTATTTAAAAATACGCATTTTCGGCAATTTTTGAAAAATTAAGTTTTTTTTTTTTTTTTTTTTTTGACATACCTAAAAGAATATGAACTGTTTCTTAATAAATATCATATTACTTACGTAAAACTGGGGAAAATGTTTACAAAAACGAACTTTAAAGGGACCTTTACGCGGGGCAAAATTTCCGAAATATTTTCTTGAATTAAGAAGTACACTCTTAAGTCAGAAATTTTCGTGTTTTATTCTAACTGAAAAAGTAAAGAAATGAAGAAATGAATATTGTCGAATTCTAATGCAATATTTTATTGTATGGCCTTTAAAATTAAAGCCGTTATAGAGCGTCAGTGTTGTTAGCGAAATTGCGGGAAACGCCGGGAAAACCAGATTCGCGAATTTTCTGGATAGTTAATTGGTGGAATCTAGAAATTGTAAAAACGCATGACTGTAATAATACTGCAAGAACTCATAAATCAAACTGCTATTGATATTGCAAAAAGCAATAGTTATCAATAACCACCGTAATCGCAAGCACAAAATCTTTATAAAAAATTTAAAAAACAAAACGCGTTAATGAAAACAAATTTTTTTCATACAGAATATCAGGAAAATCGCACATTTCCGTTCAAAAACTTGTTTCTAGCCCTTCCTTTCATTTTTTTTTCGTTTTAAATATCGAAAAGTGGTGGTTTATTTCTTTTTCAGATTGAATGTGAGGGGTCTCAGGTCTTATGAACAACTTGAATTTTTTTGGTGTTTAAATTATTCTTTCACTAGTAGTTTTTAATATTTCGACACTATTTATAAGCAATTCTGAACTGTTTTCTTCTTATTTTAATATGTATTACTATTTATTATAGTAATTTAAGTTTTATAAACAATCGGCCAACAGAGATTTTTAGCGATTCAGAAAACCGGGAAATTCAGATATCCGGGATAGCGATGGTCCCGAACTTCCCGGATAATTGGTTCTCTACTGTATTCCATTTTACATTTTAGTCAATTTTAATACAGTTAATATAGCGTTAGCTGTTCTACTCATTTGTCTTCTGTTAGCTACTTTTACACAGTTATATGATTCAGAAAAAAACAATATGCAACAGTCAGGGGCATAGTCATAAGGACATTTTCTTTTGTTCCAACCAATGGTTAACATTTAATTAGGTACTTTTAATATGCATTAAAATTGTTACATTACTAATAATTTTATGAATAAAAAAAATACATTATTTTGTTATATTAATGTGTAATAATACATCATAAAACTATAGTGCATAACGTTTTAGGTATTTTTAATAATAAATGAGCTATATTACTATGATTAATATAATTTTTATACTGAAAATACCGTAGTTGGAAAAAATAAATATCGAAAATATCAAAATATCATGATATTTTCAGAACAAATATCGGATATATATTGGCGAACCCTAGCAGTAATAAACAGAAAATTCAAATTTTTGGACTTACGTCAGTCTGGCTACGAGGTACAGAAATGAAAAATTTATTATTTTAAATAATCCTTCACGGTTAATTATTTTTATATTTTTTTGGTCATCTGTAATGAAACTTATATTTTACCGAGACGTGAAGTAAACTGGCCGGGACACTGGATTTTTTGAATGAAAATCGGGGACTGTCTAGGATCCCGTTTGAAAATCGGAAAACAAATACTAAATCCAACATTCACTGAATTATGGCGTATTTAACAAAGCTATTATTAAAGAAACACTGACAATCACATGGGATCTAGTATGGGGCGCCTCGATGAGAGGCTCAGAAGGACAGTGTAACCTCCCCAAAAAATTCTCATTTGAAAAATGTGGAAACATTATTGCAACATTAAGATTCTTCTTTCAAATTTTAAAAATTGTTTTTAATGATGCATAATGTTGCTTCTCATTAGATGTTATGTAAGTATGATATAATGTGCATGCTCATGTTTATCATTTGGAAAAAGTAGAACTTCATTCGAAAATTTGAGAATCAACCTCTCCCCCCCCCCCCCTCTCATTTTATTTCGGAGTGCCCCTGCTAGTAGTTAAGACCTAAGTGACCGAACTAGGTATCAAATCAAAGTTATGAAAACACAATTAAAGCAAAAAATAGTAAACAACGAAATACTTTCAAATTATAGTGGTAAAAAAAAAGTCGCAGCAAAAAAGTTGTTAAAATAATTTTACGAATTTTCATCCCCGTAAAAGGTTTATTAATTAGTATGAAGCATGAATTATGATGATTTTTTCTATAAAAATCAAGGTTTTATAATTATTTTTGCTTAATTTGTTCCAAGTAATTGAAAGATCATATGACTTGTATCAAGCAATCGCACAGATTAAATAGTGATTTGAGATAAATATCAGGCTTTGGGCAAATTGAGATCAATGAAAATTCTGGATTTGTTGCTTAATAAAGTACAAATAGTTAAGCTCTGCTGAAGTTTTATTTTAATTATAAAACGGTTTTAAACCTTTATTTATTTTTCTCTATTTATTATTATTCCTTTTTTTACATAAAAGAATAGTTATAAATTCTCACTTAACCATTTCCCCATTTCCATCTTCCTACAAAATACTGTAGATCTTAAGCAACTCCATAGAAATTTCCGTTACTAAGAGTCAGGTCCCATTCTTCTGAATTTCTTCCCCCTCTGAATGAAAAAAATTCCGAGGCTCTTTATTTTTTATTGAAAAGAAAAAGCTACAAACGATTCAATTTTTGATTTTTTTTTTTTTTTTTTTTTTGAAAACTATTCATTTTTATATACTTTTCCATTTTTAATAACAATAAAAAAAATATTATTATTGTTCTTTGCTAACAACTGAAGGTTTTTTTTTTTTTTTTTTTTGTATAAATGTTAACACAATAGCCGCCTGGTGTTGTGCAAAATTTTTGCTCCTACTATATATTGTTTATTTAGTTTTTTTTTTACTTATACAGAATTGAAATTGTATGCTAAGAGATAAATGTTTGTTTTTTCTTTGTGATTAAAATAATTATAAGCTGAAGTATTAGACAGAATCGGTGAATTTAAAATGTTTCTGATATTAATGATTGAAATTTTGCGACCAAAACCCAAGGCCAATCAGTTAGAGTAAATAAATTTGAAAAAATATCCCTTTTTTTTACATTTTTTATAATGTGTTTTGAGTACAACATCTGCCTAAATGTGCGTAAAACGCGACGTAAGTGCACATAAAAGTTGAAAATTGATCTTTTACGTGTACTCTTTGGTTTTTTTTACAGCATTGTGATTTTATAAATTAAAGTTCCTAAATTATATGTTAGTAGCGAATAAAGCCGTAGCTATAAATTTATTTCCAAAAGGATACTTAGTTTGTTTTCGTTCAATTTGAAATCTCACGGCTTTTATTTATTAATTTACTTGAAATGTAATTGAATGTCATTGTCGTCGATTAAATTATGTTGCATCCATTTACAGCACAATCATTAATTTAATGTAAATTTTAAGCTTAGAAGAAAGAGAAGTGGATATTTCATTCTTGGAATCAAGTTTTGCTTTTAGCAGATGGAGGTTTGCTTAGAAATCTTTGCGTTGATAAGAAGGATGCACTGAACCTTGAAACCCCAACCTGATGAAAGGGTATTGTTTGCATGTGTGAATACAGAAGGTGTGCCCCTGCGCTCCGGGGTGCCGCTCTCAGGAGAGGGGAAAGGAAACGCAGGATTCTACGCCTTGGACCGTTTGACAACGAAAATTTAGTGTCAGAAAAATACGTGTAAAACGCTAGCGACGTGATCTTGCTACGGCGTGATAAGACGTGCAAAACCGCCGGAAAGTTAAAATTCAAGTGTCATGTCCCCTTTTTCCTGAAATTCACCAACTACCTCTTTAGACCCAAAAGTAGCAATGAAACCGATAAAATATTTTTAAACTTGCGAGGTTTCAAAAAAAAAAAAAAAAAAACTTTAAAATCTTTTTCTCAGAAACTGTTAGGTTATGTTCTAGATTCATTCTGTGGCAAATCTACTCCACCTTATCAACGTTTATGGTGGGTTTTGGAAAAAATTATTCATTTAGGGTCGAAATTGGCAACATTACAGTGAAGTTTAAAATTTCATGGCGTTTATTTTTTATTATTATTATTATTATTTTTTTTACTTTTTTTTTTTTTTTTATTTCCGAAAAGGGTGCGTTTAGCGCTCCACGCGACGTTACAAATTTTTATTATTTATTGAACCAATGTCATAACCAACTCAGCAAAAAACGGAACTCCCGAATCCGCCGCAAGGTCTGATGCATATATTTAGTGGAGTAGATTCTATATAACCAGATTAATTGCTATTTCAAGTCATTCTGAAAAGGACTGTTATTTATATGTATATTTATTGAGAAATAATACTACATTAACAGCGACAATGGACATAAGTTCATATCTGTCTCGGGTTCACTGTTGTAATCTGTTGAGATCATCTTTTTAACCCCCGACACTGTGTATGTGTCTGTGGCACTCTAGCGCCTAAACGGGTGAACCGATTTCGGAAAAAAAATGTTCGAAGAAGAGTTGATCGAGTGTGTTCTTAGCTAGGTTGCGTCTTTGGATGACATTAATTAACGAAGATATTAATTAAAACCTCTAAAAGGTTTTTCGCGATGTTCGCAGTGGAAACATGTTTAAAAATTTAAAAATTTAGTACCAAATTAAATAGAACTTTTTTATGCGTCTGATAGAATGTATTTGGAACTACAATGCTTTCTAGAATTTGAACCATGACGTTTTTAAAGTAGATTTTAAATTCGGTTAAGCGTTTATTCACGCGATTGATAACGGAATTCATTGTTGACCGACAAGGAAAGAAAACGTATTGATTTATATATATATGTTGCCAATTTCTATTTAACAAATAAAATACTTGCAATTGGTTTTTAATATACAAGGCTTTTAAAGGGATTTTCAAATTTCCATCGTGATTCCACCTGAGCGACTTAGTCGGGGTTTTTTGACATTTTTGATTTTATTACTTTTTTTTTTTATAAATTAATCATACGATGAGTCGAGTTTTCAGACAAAAGTGGTATTTCACGGTATGTCAACAGCTTTTAACTCGAACCACAATTCAATTTATAGTTAACTATTTACTTATTTTTAGGTTTTCCATCATTTAAAATGAAATCATTGTCTTTAAACTATTGCGTCTCTCTCTCTCTCTCTCTATACATATATATATATATATATATATTTCATGTTCTGTTAGGTCTTCGCAACTAATGATAAGCTCTCGAAGGAATATAACAAACAGAAGGTAATGAAAAGTCTAACTAATACTTCAAGATATTAATTATAACGTGAATGCAACAAATTAGTTCGGTTCTCATATTAATTATTTATTGAGATAGGATGCTAAATAGTTCCAAATGCCTTGTGTCCATGGCAACACAATTTCCAGTAATTGAAAGGAAGAGAAGGGTAGAAAGTATTGAAATCTGAAAAGTTATCTGAATATTTTACACAGGTTAATGTATGTTAACCCTTCGCTGGAGAAAATTGAAATACTTTGGAATTCGTAAAATTAAATAATTTTCTCACTAATTAAGCAATTAAAGTGAAATATGAAAATCATGTTTTAAAAGGTGTGCTGTTTGAAAAGACTGATTTTGAAAATAATCAGGTTCTTACTGAAATTTGAAAATAATAGAATCCTTGCCTGTAACTCTTAAAAGACCAGTAAAATTAGTGGAATGTGCTTTACATTATCAGTAGTTGTGCTATTTGACGCCTTGAATAGCACGATACGTTTAGTAGAAAACAAAATTATCACATGCGGATAGAACATATATTAGCAAGAATATTATTATTTTAACACCAATTATTGAAACAACCCGCAATTAAAAGCTTGAATAAATTAAGAATAAAATGATCAAATTTATCATTCTCCAACATCTATTTGTAAGGTGTATCTAAATAATTTATTGGCCATAAGTGTTGTCATTTAAAAGTTTTTCCACAACAGCATTAATAAGATACAAAATAACTCATTCTAAAAGGAACAATGAATGATATTTTATTTTATTAAACATTTTTTCTTCAAGAAATAAAGAAATACCTCTTCGTCAAAAGTAAAAGGAAATGTATCAATTTTGCATCTCTGAAATTTAAAGATAAGTTCAAACACCTGTTTCGGGGTTTTATGGAACCACTTTTTCAAAGCAGAAATGTGATATTTTGGGTGTAATGTGATTCGTACTTTACATACAAAAGCTTACTTTTCTGCATTCAAAAAAGGGAAACTTGACACCCCGAAACATATGTCTGCAGCCATCTGCCAATTTGTGCCGTTTAATATAATAATACCTTTTTTTTATTGTTACCTTTTTTACGTTACGTTACCTCTTGCGAGATATAACTCAACTTGCACATAAATTGCAATTTTTTCTTTTCTGTTCGTTGCGAGTGTCTCTGCTTTCCATCGAACACTTTTAAAATTAAATTGCAAAATAACAAATGTAGGTTGTGATAGTTGGTAATGCATGCAAAAATACATTTTCATTTACTTTTGCCTTAGCCGTGGCTATAGTGCGGTAACTCACTAAAATTAAAATGCCTTTTGCCTTCAATCTTCGAGTTGAACCGAATCATTGCTTCGGTCACCCGTCTGGTCATGTGCTAATTCTATATTAGCTACCAGTTTGTTTGGCATTCTTGGCTTCCTTAAGAGGTTTTCCACCTCCAGCTCAGTCACTTCCTAAGCCGGGCAGATGAGTGCTAATAATCACGAAACTGCAGTGCTGGGCTCTATTGACTGAACTGTAGGTGTTTTTCATGTAAATGTAGATTGCTTATTTCGCCATAGGGGCATAGTAAAAGTAACAGAAGGTTTTTTTCTAAGCCATAAAATGTGGAAATGAATGTTCCAGATATTCTGGATCGCACTGAGATTTTCTTCGTCTAGTTTTTTAGCTGCACTCACATGTTTAAATTCCTTTTCTGCCATTTATTCTTTGTAAGAGAAATTGTTCTTAAAAAGTTATGAACGTCCTAACCATTACTTCAGTTTTATTTGAAAGATATGTGCCAAAAAGAAAAAAAAATAAACAGTTATCATTAATACCTAGCAGCTTTGAATAAGTAATAATTATTTTGGGGAAACATCTGTGAAATGTTTCACTTGTTTCGATTTTTTCCTGCGTTGTACGGTGACCCAAAACGTGCCCCTAAGCAACCAATTGAGTATAATTCCAATACGTACCAAACAAAAAAGAAACACGCTTAAACGTGTACGTAGGAGTAGGATTATCACTTTCACGTTGTTACTTTTTGAAATGTAGTACGATGCCTGCTTGTTCTTTAAAGCATTAAATCTATAGACTTAGAATAAACATTGCACTGTGTTAAAAGTCATATTATTAGATTATGGTTCAAGGATATCGATATATTTTAGCTAAGAAAGTATTTTTTTTTCTACACGAGCAAATTCCGAGAGCAAATTATTTATTAAAGCAATATGATATATTCAAAAAATCTCCACAGTACCTTTAGGGGCGATGAAAAAATAAGAAATGCTTTTGATGTAGATTCTTTATTTGTGAATGTTGACGTTTCTTAGTTACTTAATTGCTTTTCGTTTTAAATAAAATTGCGAAAAACAGATAACACCTGCGTTATATTCTAACTTTAATATCATACTTTAAAAGATTCTGTTTTGGTATTGAATTCAGATACAATGCTAGCTCTTACGCAGAAACTGACAGTAGAAACAAGAAAAACCAATAAAGATTAAGTATAACCAAGACGAGCAACAATTTATAGTCTACATTTCTTTTATTTCTTTTAGAGATTTTTTTTAACTTAGAAACACAAACATATCAGAAAAAGTTCCAACTGGTTACAATTTTATATTTTATATGAAATGAAAAACAAGTTTATTATGATTTTGTAGTGGGTCAAACTTATTTTGGTTTGCGGCGCACTAGAACATTTGCTTAAAATGCATAAATTTGCAAAATAACATGCGTTCATGTGTTCTGTTTTCACTGACAAGCATGCTACAAATAGGAAATACATAAATCTCATAATAAAATAATTGATGAATAAAACACCTCATCGATTAGTAGTTGTTCAGTTTTGTATTATTTAAAGTGCCAGAGCTTTCATTAAGAACACAAATAGTTTATGTGATGGATAAAAATGTCTGATTCTTGCCAAGTATGATACGCAAAGAAGCTACTGTTGGCATTTACAATTTTTACTAACGCTTTTAGCTAAAATTATTGTTTGCTATTTTCTGAAGATACGGTTTATACACGAGTACGTTTTTTTTTACTATATGGTTACCCATATTTTTCTCTAGCATTAATATTTAGTTTTATGCTGCTGGCTAAGAAAAAAATCTAATAGTTTGATAAAAATACATGCTAATGCTAAGCAAAAAAAAAAAAAAAAAAAACCCAGTTTACGCCAGTTTTTATTTAAAAAGCAGACGTTTTATGATTAGAATATTTTCGTTAAGTTTATGTATATTTAACGTAGGGTAGACCGGGGCACATTTACGAGGGTTTTTTCAATGAATTTTCTAAATTTCACGTTTTAACATAGAAAAGTTTCGAGATTGTGGTTTTATGAAGCAGTTGATTGAGTGAAAATTTATATTCGATTGTTGCTCAATTTGTGCTTTTAACTGTTAAAAAAAGTGTTTTGAGCAATTGTGATGTAGGTTGCGTAAACGTGCCCGGACACGGAGCACGTTTACGCATATTTATTTTGACACCTAACGTGGTTTTGTTAGTGTTTTGAACACACAATGTCTTACCATCGTTAAAATAAAGGGGGGGGGGGAATAAAATCATAGGAACATCAAAACAGTCAAATGATAACAATAAGCAATGTGATTGCTCAATAAATCGAAGTATAAAGAGCATTTCTTTCTAGCTGTATAATCAAACTTTCTCTAATGGGCAAAAGAACAAATTTGCTTTTCAGCCAAACGAGCACGGTGCCAAATATTTAAGCTGCAGTTTTTACATTGACTAACCACTGTTACAAGTAGGTGTTGAAATATCCAAGCCAAAATTTAAAATACTTTGTCCAGGAACATTTCCATCATTTCTCAACACAAGGTACTCAGTCAATTCCAGCCGAGGACTGCAGTATTTCTGCCTTAGCCGTGACTAATGGGCCGGTAACTTACTGAATATACCATGCCTTGCCTTCAATCTTCGAGTTGAACCGTACCATTGCTTCGGTCACTCGTCTGGTCTATGCTAATTCTATATTAGCTACAAGTTTGTTTGGCACTCTTGGCTTCCTTAACTGGTTTTCCACCTCCAGCTCAGCTACTTCCTAACCCGGACTGATAAGTGCTAATAAGTACGAAACTGTAGTCCTTGTGTGGAATTGACTGAGCTGGAGCTGTATTACAAGTTTCCTCTTTACCTCAAGTTTAGTTTATGTTACTGCTTTGTAAGATACGATTTTTTTTTATTTTTTTTTGCAACGTGTCAGTTTAGAAAAAAAAATTAATTACTTAAAAACATAAATACAGAAAAAGTATGTGTTATTAGCTTATTCAACTGCTTCTCCATCTGCAAGCACTGCGAGGTATGAAGATTCATTTGTTTTCGTTAACTTGTCATTTTCGCATGCATTCATTGATGATGCCCTTCAATCATATGATAATTGGTGAATGCAAGACTTGTGCTGGAATATTCAACAGCCGATTTGCATAAGTGACTCGCATGCACGTGAAGTAAGCATGACGTGATTCTCTGCAACAGGTTAAGCACCGTAACTGTTCATACCGACATTAAACCACTGAAGTTATAGTAGCACAATGAATTTGAGTTGAGATAAGCGTATTTTATCAAAACCAATTCAACTAGTTTTTTTTTTTTTTTTTTTACAAGAAATACAAAAAGCATTTCACGCTCCTCCCACTTATTTTTACCATAATATTTTTTTCCCCCTCCGTTTGAAAAACATTCCCACTGTGACTCCATTTTTTTCTTATTCAATTAGCAATATTGTCTATAGAGGGCGTTCTTTTTTTACCTGCAAGACCTCTATTTTTACAACCGTTAGTCCTAGATGCATACTTCCAATTGCAAAAGTGATCAAACTCGGATGCAGAGTTAAGATGATGAAAGTTTGAAGCAAAAATAAAAATTAGTCAAAAAATACAAAACTTAACTTTTTATATGCGTCTAAGGTCCTCTAACTTACATTTAGGGAAATAATCTCCATTGAATAATAATTCCATTACAAAAAACTTGACATTACTACGACCAATATTCACTGAGATAGGTAACGCAGCGTTTTGTGATTTACACCACTTTACACTCGCCGCCAATAACATCTTTTAGGGGAAAATATAGTGGTTAACAAATGTTTAAAATTATATGTGTGCATAGAGTGTGGTTTTTCAAATTGTTCAATATTTTGCAGTGTGTGTTCGCGTGTCATGGCGTAACATTTGCTTTTTTTTTTTGAATATCAATGAAAAATGCAAATATATTTCTTTTTTGTTTGACAACCTGTCATTTCTCTGAAAGGGTGATAAGTTCCTATCTCGTCTTATGTATGGTCCTTAAAACTTTGAATTCGAATATCTCCTTGAGTTTTGGTCTCACAGATGTCAAGTTTTGTGCGATAGTAATATTTTTCAATGGTGAGTTCTGCCCTAAATATTTGTTGGGGGACCTAGGGCCCGTATAAAAAGTTACATTTTGTATTTTTGACTAATTTTTATTTTCGATACAAACTTTTAATATCTAAACCCTGAATCTGATTTTGAACATTTTTGCAATTGGATGTATGCATCTAGGGCTAGCGGTTGCGAAAATAGAGATATTGCAGGTTAAAACAGAACACCATGTATATTTTGAGATAAGTTTTTTTTTCGAGTTGGTTTTTGAATAAATCAGCCTGTTTTAATTATTTTTGTCTGACTTTACATTCAAATTCCAACTGAAGTCAAGTGAAATAAAGAAGAGCGTCGCTCTTGTTGGATGTCTTTTCATCCATAAGCTCATTTCTTTTGCATTGAAAAACGTGCTCCTTGCAACGCCGAAACATGTGTTTGCAGTAATATGTACTTTGTGCTATTCGACGTTGTTTTTTCTTATTTACTTTTTGTGCACTAAGGTTTGTATTCAGCTTAAAGTCAAGTGGTTTCATACTTTTGTGCAAACCGATTTAAAAATGAAAATGGATTTATCAAATTATTATAATTATATTGGTGATGTTACCCGTACGGTTTTACTGCCACGGTATGACAAAAGTTTTCATTGAGCAGGTTTTTAAGTTACACATGGTTTTGGAAGACGTATTTGACATAATTAAGAGATTCTTTCCAAATCGCATGGTGGCGTAATAGTAAAACCCAAGAAGTGTTAAACTGTAAAAAGAAACGACTATTAGAAAATTATGGCATGAACTAATTTTCATACTGAAAGCTTGAAACTCATAAGAGTCACAGATTACCTCATGACAAAATACAGTGGTTGTAAAAAAAATTGCATTACTTGCGCCGCAAAGAAGAGGAATATCATCCCGATTGCATTCAACACACAGTCAAGCATCCCGTATCCCAGATGATTTAGCGATGTATTTCTGATCAAGGAGTTGTTGGGCTTCACTTTGTGCAAGGAACAGTAAACGCTGAGGTGTATATTGGCATTTTGGAGGAGAAAATGCTTCCTACAATCCGGGATCACTTTACTTCAGTTCCAAACGTCATTTTCCAGGATGATTCTGCTGCGTGCCATAGGGCAAAACTGATAAGTAACAATTTAAAAACGCTATCCTGCCACTAGATTTAAATTGACATAGGGTTAAGTAATTTTTGTTTTCTCTAAACTCACACGCAGGTTCAGAAATGGAAAAATGAGCATGGGGTCAGCAGTTGGCCTTGGCCCGGAAACAACCCTGATCTACGCAAACAATTATCGGATTCCTGGTGTTAAATGTTCATTTCATAAGTTTTGCAGAATTTCACATACATTCATCGTTAATCGGTCGACCAAAACTTCTCAGATAATCCCATGGTTGTGAAAATGAAGGGGGGGATGCAATTTTTTTTTTTTTTTTTTTTTTAACAGCACTGTAAAGTGTAATACATTATACAAACTATAAGTCAAAAAAATAACAGTAAATTGAATTAACATATTTGTAACAGTGAGTGTGTAACATAATATCGATTCATCTATTTAGTTTAACTGAAATATTAAACAAATATTCTTATATGTTCCGTTTTTTGTGTGGTAGGTCTATTTCTAACAAAAAATAAATATGTAAAATCAGTAGTGGGGCAGTGAGAAGCAAAGATATGTAAGTGTAAAAAACTCCAGATAACCTAAGCAAACGGTGCGTGTAACGGAAGCTAATATACACATTTGCAACAATGACTTCCTTCGGTAATCATACGTTTCTCAAGTGACCTAAGTCCCGAAATTTGCATTCTTTTTTTTTTTTTTTTTTAAACAATGACTTTATTTTAGTCAATGCTGTTTAATATTTTAGTTTAGTTTTTGAATAAATAATAACCTCATGCTTTAAAATTAGCTTTGGAATTAGCTTTGAAGCCCCGATACCAGACTGTTAAAGAATGTTCTTCCTTTTTAATGTTATTTAGGAACGTTGCAACTTTTGTGTTTTGTGTATTCATTGCTAAAGTTTATCTGGAACATCTCAAACTGTTATGAAAATACAAAATTCTTCATTTACGTCAAATGCATGTCAAGAAACGTGAAGTTATTTAAAATATCTTTACTTACAATGTGTTTTTACATACGTTTTCGAAACGAAACCTCTTTATGTCGAACTGTAACTGTAAATTTAGTATTTGTCTTTTATCATGTTTTCAGAACTCCAATTATTAAAAAAAATAAATAAATAAAGTAAAACTTAAAAAAAGCAATAAACAATAGGGGGATCTGGGGCAAAGTGAAATGGTGAAATATTTACTGTGCTCTTAGCGCCACCTATCTAATATTTTTTTAATTATGTAGTAACACATGTAGTCTATTCCGGTCAAGAAAATATTATTTCTGAAAATCAAGGAATTTGATCTGTAAGAAATTTTCGAAAATTGTTACGCGTATTGCAATATTTTCTTTAAGTCAAAAACTGTGTTTTAAATTATTAAAGGATAAAGTTCTTGTTATTAAATTTTGAAACATTAAATGACGCCTACTAATATTCAGTGCATTATTTATTTGCTTATTATTAATCTTATTAGTATGGGGTAAAGTGAAATGGTTCATATAATTTACCTATTCAGTCTTTTATTAAATCACTTACGTATTCATTTATTAATATTTTCATTTCTATTTTTTCATTTGATAATTCCTTTATTTATGCATTCATTCCCTATTTCCTTCACTCATTTATTTTTTTTCCCGTTTATTCTTTCAATTCCTCTTCATTTATTCATTCATTATTTTATTTACCCATTTATTTGATAATTATATCTTTAATGATCGAATGGATAAATTTGCATTTGAAAAATATTTTGTTTTTCACTTTGCCCCATGGAAAAGGGGGGGGGGGGGGTTTCCACCTTTTTTTTCGAGGTAAAAACGTATTGCCCAAAATAAAAAAAATATTTTCAATGCCAGTATTGTTGCAAAATATATTCTTCTCTTTTTATGTACCCTAATTTTCAGAACAACTGTACAGTTTGTTCACTTTGAAGAAAGTAAGTTATCTTAAATATTTCACTTTGCCCCACATTTCACTACCAGCTAAACAACTCGCTTGCATGTTTTGTACAGAATAATATTTAAAAATATTATGTTTTAGAAACATACTTAGTTTTTATCAAAGGATATATTATAATAAATGCTTCATTAATAAATAAATTACAAAAAAAAATTTTTTTTGAAGAAATGGTTTGAAATACATAAAACAATGCAACAAAATATAGTGACTATTAGTGAATTACATTACAGCAAAAAGTCCGATGAAACTTCAGTTGTTCTAAAATCTATCAGTTACCCCCCCCCCCCCCCCGCCACTGTTTCCTAGATGTTCTTGAAACTTTTTTTTAATTAGAGATCTTTAAATTCGTATGTTTTTGAATGATTGTAAACAATGAATTTATAAAGAAGTTACTAAGCGTACTATGATGCGGTCAGGAAATTCAGCACGACATTTGTTTACAGAGAGTTGACGAATTACCATTCGTTTCGATTTAAACTTTGTTACTAAATTCCTAAATGCCAATGGTATTAGGGTGGTTTTGTTCTAAATTTTATTGCTAAATGTATTTTATTAAAACATGGTTTTTTTTTCGGTTTTTACTTATCAATGTATATTATATATCTCAATGTTTCTCTCCATAATATCACTATACTTCCATATTTTTTCTTCAGTCAAGATCATTTGCAGTCTGGTGAGATAAACTGATATTTTTATTACAAAAAAAAAAAAAAAAAAACGAATTGATGTAACTTAATAAACAAAAAGCAAAACATGTGGATCTACTAACACCGCCATTGACTAACTTTAATAATTCTTTAACATTTTTCTGCAGACAAATTCATTAGGAATGTTGCAATTTTGTAAAATTCCTTTGTTGACATGTTTAAATAATTGCATTTTATTCGTAGATGGTGTTTTTTTTTTCTTTTCTATTTTTTTTTGTGTGTAAAAAAGCGGTGTATTTTTTCTATCAAGAACATTGCCAATTACTAAACATCTTCAATAAAATTCCTTTTAGTAAAACGAAGAGTATCTAAATATAATCATCAGATTAAAACGACATGTGTATTGCGTGAATTTGATGCATTTTAAAAGGGTTACCTGAGAAATTTTTATGACTGAAAGTAAAACATATTTAACGATTACAAAATACAATAAAATAAAGTTTGAAATTGTTTTGTGCCCAATGGACTTATAATTTGAATAGTTATCGTTTACACATACTTTATATACATGGCACATGAGCTACGAAAATAGCTGTCAAAACAATGTGTTAAAAATATCTAATAGTTATTTTGCAGTAATTTCTAGTAAATAGTTTTATTTTAATCCTCGTCAACACAAATAAGTATAAACATATAAAATGCAAATCATTGCAAGGAAAAAAAAAAGATTTGCAATTTTGTTCAAAACATTTAATGGAAAAATTGCCCATTCCTGAGTTTAATGTGAATTGCTTTTCTTCAGGAATTCTCTTAGGTGACTGTAATAGTTTAATTTTAAAATTGAACATGATTTAATTAAATAAAGAATAAATACCTTTGTGCTGAAAAATTAAAATGTCAGTAATCCAACGTTATTAAGCACAAAACTTGCAAATGATTGCAGACACGTGTTTCGGTGTTACAAGGAACACCTTTTTCAATGCAAAGAAGTGTGAGCTTTTGGATGAAAAGTCATCCGAGAAAAGCAACACGGTGGAACAGGAGGTAGTATAAATATCAAAAAATAGAAATTAAACAAAACAAAAAAGATAAAATGACACATGGAGACAAAATTTATTATATAATTCCATCAGGAAAAAACCGTTAAGTAATAAATTTTAAAAGAAAACCCATAAACATTGCAAAAAGTCCAAAAATGAAACCACTCTGAATAAATTAGCAATAAATTTACCAGCGGGAAAAACTATGTATGGAAGCAATATATCAAATGGAGAAATGCAGAAAAAACAGAGTGAAGGATAAACATATTGGAATTAGTTAATCACAAAACGAAATAAGAAAGCAAAAAATGAAAAAATAAAAGTAAGAAATGTACGACGTTTACATAAAAATAATAGAAAATCTAAACCAATTTTAACAAAGGAGTCCACACAGAAGAAAAATAGGGAATTGCAGTAAGATCGTTAACTAAATTAGAACGGTTCCTCAGGATGTGAAAAGATTCCCAAAAATCAAGATCCAACGAATTGGGGCATTTTTGGATAATTTGATAAGAGTTAAAATCAAAAGAGTGATTCGATTCCCAACAGTGTTGAGCAATACTGGATTTATTCAGCTGTTGTTTTCTCACATAGCTTTGATGTTCTTTTAACCGAAATTTCAAAGAACGGCGGGTCTGTCCGATGTATCCGAGTCCGCAATTGCAAACAATTTTATAGATCCCACAGCAATTAAGAGGGTGAATAGAATCTTTAAGAGAAGAGAAAGAAAGTTTATTAATAGGAGAAAATACCACTTGGAATTGGAATCGCTTCAGAATCTTAGCAACCTGAAAACTGATACCAGGGAAGAAAGGCAGAACAACTAAATTCTTAGTGTTAAAAGTTCTATTAAGAACAACATTTTGAGATTTTTTGCAAAGTTTTTTATAAATGGAATCAACTAAGGTGGGCGGATAGTCTCTATCAACAGCCACAGCTCTTATATAGTTAAGTTCCGCATTAAGAAGCTCAGGTGAAGAACAAATATTCATTGCACGATAAACATATGTGTTGAAAGCTGAATATTTTTGATTAGGAGGGTGAGACGATAATCTATGTGGGGGTAAGGAAACAGCAAAAGGTTTACGATAAACCGTAGTTTCAAAACCGGACTCAGTTCGAGAAACGAGAACATCCAGAAATGGAAGGCAATTATTCTGTTCTTTTTCACAAGAGAATTGAATATGAGGATCAATGGAATTTAAAATGGATAAAGAATCATCAATGCTTAGTTGACCGTGGTTCATAAGAACAAAACAGTCATCAACATAGCGAACATAGAATTGAAACTGTAGTTTCTGAAACAACTTGACCTCAAAGTAATGCATGTAAATATCACTAAGGATGGGACTAAGTGGGTTTCCCATTGCCAAACCATCCAACATAGTATAAAATTTACCATTAAAAACAAAGGAACTTTGCCTTAGACAAGTATGAGTAAGGAAAACTAAATCCTCAATTTCCTTAGAGGTAAAATGAAATTCAGACAGTCTACTCTGAAGGCATAACAATGAACCCTCGACCGGAACGTTCGTAAATAATGAGTTCACATCAAAAGAAACCATAAAAGAATTATTTGGAACGCAATTCTGAATTTTTTTGACAAACTCGATAGAGTTTTTTACAGTGAATACATTATTACTCATAAGAGGAGAAAACACAGAGACTAAATATTTTGCAAGTTTATAAGAAGCCGTACCAATATTGGAAACAATCGGTCTGAAAGGAATGCCAGCTTTATGTACCTTGGGTAAAGCATAAAATCTAGCGCAATTAGCAAAGCTTAATCATCTTATGTTGACAAAACTAATGATTTGATTTCTTCTGGTCCATACTTAGAGAGTTAACATAGCTAAATAATGTACAATTTATGCTATTATTGAAAACACTGAGCTTATAAATGTTGAAGGTATATTTAAAAAGCAATTACAATATAGTTTCAGTTAATACAGTTAAATTTAAAAATCCAACAATGTAAGTTAAAGTTCTATCAAAGCATTGTTTTTGTCGACCAGTCACAAGACTTTTTTCCGTATGAAAGTTTAAAGCATTTTTTTTCAATTTCTAAATATCTCCCACTTTTTTTCTGTTTATTTTAACTTTTTAAATAACATCACTTACCAATATAGCTTCATCTAACAAAAACCTCATATGCAATACAAAGTAAGCTTAATTTTCATCCGTATATAAAGACGAAATATATTTTCCGTAAGGAACAATCTTATGTAAAACATTTGTTTATAAAATATGAAGAAGTAAAATATTAATTTTCTTGTGCATTTCACAAACACTTTTCTAAGAACATTAATTCACTAAAAAACGTATGATTATAACAGCCATACATTATGATTGTTTATTCATCTCAACGTTTGTGAAAAAAGGGATATAACCACGGAATGTACTATTTTGTTGTATCTCCTCGAGTAATAATGGTTGCCATTAAAACAACCTCTAAATATTTAGTTCTTATTTAAACATTAAAATCGCAAATAAACGTACTTTCGCGTTGTGTTCTGCTTATGGAAAGAAAGTTTGCGTGCTTTGTTTTAAAAGTCGTTTATTTTTTCAACCGTCTTTTCATATGATTGTTGTAAAAAATGTTTGCAATTAAAATTTTGTTACATACGTTAAACATCTTAATGGTTATTATTTATTTCTCTAATCATAAACTATCCCAATGTATCATTATAAGTTTATACTTTGTATATCTAAGAAAACAATACGCAGTGTCAATAAATTGCGTGATTGCAGACCACCAAAAAACTCTTTAAATATTTACAAACGTTCATCATACCATTAAATACAAAATGTGCTGACTTATAACTTAAAAAATTGTTAAAATGTAGAAATATATTTTTATCTGATTTCAACATTTAGTTAAATACTTCAAAACGACGTAATGTTCTTTTTTTCTGTCTTTCTTTCTTTTTTGTTTTTTGAAAATATGTTTTTCGGAACAAACATTTTTAAACATAAAAAGGGTAACGTCAATAGTAACAGACCAGGGTCCAGTAACATACAGTTATAAGTTTGGATTTAAATAATAAGAATTTTAGGCGGGTACAACTGAATTTGCTGTACCCCATGAATACGGTGCAACCAACTAGTGTTATCACAGTGAATTTTATGAGCTAGTTGATATTTACAAGGCTGTGGTGGAAGGTTATGAACAGTCACTATGATGTCAGCTGGAGTTACATGTTCATTTAAGTTTAATAAGGTTTTAGCTCTAAAAATAAAGAACTTTTGCGCAGTTTGAAAAGAAAAAGGGAATTTTGTCTGTTACTCATCCTGCCTGTTACTCATCTTTTTAGTCTGTCTTACTGAGTATCATTAGATTTTTCGATGTCTGTTACTGGGGGTCGGATTTTTTTTTTCGATATTGAGCAAATAAAAACAGAATTAAACAATTTTGAACAACTTTTACATATTTTGAAGATAAAAGGGAAATTATGTCCATCATTCATCCTTTCCTCATCATATCTGTTACTGGGTATCATCAGAATTGTCGGTGTCAGTTACTTTTTTCGAAATTGAGCAAATAAAAATGGAATTAACTCATTCAGAGGATCCAGAAGCAGCAAAACGTTTGATGAGAGTAGTTGTATGAGAAAAAAAAAACAGTTTTAAAAGTCTAATTGCATTAAAAGGCTTAGAAAATTCAGTTAACCTAAGAGGAATATCTTAAGCATGTCTGTTACTGGTGCCGTTACTCTAAATGTATATGTGTTGAGTTTTCTAACTAAAACTGACATCTCTATTTTTCAAACTTAAACTTATAAAGCTGCAATATTGTCTTCACTTACTCATTTTATATACCTAAAAAGAAACAATGCAGCGATACAATTCGAAAAAAATAAATAAATTTTATCATTTCTTTAAATTTTCACAAATGAAAGACTTGTCTTACATCAGTAACTGTAGCTAGTTTCATGTGCGATATTTATATATATATATATATATATATATATATATATATATATATATATATATATATACTAGATAAAAATGAAAAACATATAACGAAGTACCTTTTGTTAAAGCATCAACTGATAAATAGTATATTTTCAGAAGTTCGAAAATATTCATGAACAGATTGAGGAAAATATTATATTGAACCAAATGTAAAAAGGTTTATTTACAGACATGTTTCATGGTGAAACCAAATTGCAACCAAACATTAGTTATGGCCTTAAAGGAAGAGTATAACATCTTGCTAATATTTAGGGCGAGCAATACTGGAAAAAGGGCATTAAAATGGTTATTTTTAACACACCAACCAGAAAAATGGGTAATTTTTCTGTAATTTAAAAAAAAAAAACAGTTTGATACTCATTTTCAGTAAGTTACCGCCCTATAGCCAGGGCTAAGGGCGGATCCTTGGCTAGAATGATGGAGCTGGCGGTGTATTTCATGTATTTCCGCCTTAGCCCTGGCTAAAGGGCGGTAACTTACTGTAAATACCTTGCCTTGCTTTCAATCTTCGAGTTGAACCGAACCATTGCTTCGGTTACTCGTCTGGTCTGTGCTAATTCTATATTAGCTACCAGCTTTTTTTAGCATTCTTGTCTTCCTTAAGAGGTTTTCCAACTCCAGCTCAATCATTTCCTATGCCGGGCTGATGAGTGCTAATAAGCACGAAACTGCAGTCCTAGGCTGGAATGATTGAGCTGGCGGTGTATTTTATGTAGTTTGATACTCAGCTGCATTTTAAACTGCAATATTTTCATCAAAATAGCAATGTGGGATTAACTTTAGTTTATCTTTTTTCAAACTAAATTTTGCAGTGGATTTGTTCATGTTTGATGGGGATAATTTGTATCAAATATCCTTTTTGTTGAAAACTTGTACATGCAACTGCAAAGTGAAAGATATTAGCGGCTTTTATGGAATATGTCATGCAGCGCATTTGTCACCAACTTGGCTATATATCATTAAGTTGGCATCAAAACTTGACGACCGAAAGCATGGTGATATTTCACCAAGTCATCGCTAAATCATAAAATCACCGCGGTTTAAAATGAAAATAATACTGATTTGCCCCCAAAAAATATAAAAGACCTCTTTGGAATATTTAAAAGCGACTAAAATGAAGGGCAAACAAATAGATTCAACTCCCAGTCTGCATACAAAATTTCAGTTTAATATGTTATAGCGTTTATGAGCTATGCAAAATTTACATATGCTTGCATGGATACATACATACACACACACATACATCACAAGAAGCGAGTGATAATTAACTCGGGGCTCATCAAAATGGTAATGTTGGCAGTCCATACGTTCTTAGGTACATATGCACTTGCAGACGGGCCGAAAAAACACTCAACATGTATTTAGGTTAAACAAAATGAAACTTTAGGCCAAAATTGAAGTTAAAAAACACACCACAATTGTAATACTTCATTTACTATGTAAAAGTGTATATCTTTACTAATATTATAAAGAGAGAGGGCGGATTTTTGTTTGTTTATATGTTCGAGGTAATCTTCAGAACCATTGCACCTATTTGAAAAATTATTTCACTACATGAAAGGTGCTTTTTTACTGAGTAACATAGGCTATAATGCAAAAAAAATTCGATAAATAGTTTTTTTTATTCAAATTTAGGCCCAAATTTCACGTAAATTGCCTATTATTGGCTATTAAAGGGGTGAAAAATGACTTGCATATTTTAATATTACATATCGTTAAAAAGGGCAGAATTTTCTGCGTTCTGAACAATTTATTTCAATGCTCTAACATAATTGCGGTGGGAGTAATTTGAGTTTTTAGCTCGAACTTTTTTAGGCTTAGCTGAAAGTTAGGCAATACTTTCTTCATTAAATCTATCAATAAAAAGTAAAGAAATTATCCCACAGTTTTCATTTTGACAGCATTGGAAAAAGCGAGATTTTTTACTCCAGATCTCTCTCGACCTATGCTCGAAAAAATTAACTTCTATCTTCAAAGGAAAAAAAGTTACAAGCGTTTTTAAATCAATTTCGAAATATGTCATTTTGATTCAGGTTGTCAATTATTTTATTTTCTCACTTATTTTGCATCAGATACCCTAAAACTTATTTTATTTCATGTTTCTATGGTTACGATTTTAAAATCCATCTTTCGCATTTTAATTTCTTAAAAGTATTTTAATATCTGTCATCATTGTTTGGAAGGGTAATTTTGCATGGTGTTTTTTTTTTAATTTTATTTAAGTTATTTTTAGAATTATTAAGTTATTCTTTAATTAATTGCTGAATATATGTCACTTGACACAATTTTTGTTCTCAAGGTAAACCGGGCAAAGCTGGACAACGCAACTCTTAATATATGAAAATTTGAAAGCTTCTGCTAATGTGATTTTATACCTTTTTGTTTGTTTGGCGAAACATTTATTATTGCCAAAGAAAAAACATCCGCTTCACTCGCATAAGAGCTGGGTTCCGGTGGTGTGGTCGCTTGGCATGTTAGGCGCTGAGCAGGGGTTCAGTCTAGGATTATTGTTTTAAAGCAACCGGAAATGTAATTCATTGTTTTGGCGATTCGTTTTGAAAGAAAAGAAAATTTTGATTTATTTTTATCCGAGTGAAATGTACGACATTTTCTTCTTTTTTTCTGACGATGATTTTGAATGTTCCACGGGATGTTTTTTTGCTTTTCGTTAGACGGATGGATTATGATAGCGTGGTTGCTGGGCAAGTTTGGAGATAAACAATAGAGCTGCGGAATTATTTTTTAATTTGAACGATATTATTTGGTGTCTTTTTTTGTTCATTTGGCGAAATATTTTAAATTGCAGTAAAAACCGCTTCACTCGCTAAATAGAGTTTTAAAGCAACTGCAAATCTAATTTAATTATTTGACGAAAAGTTTTAAATTCCAAAGAAACTTGGTTTTTTTTTTTAAGGTGTGTACGCATTTTATACAAAGAAAAACGACCATTTCACATCAGAGGGGGCGTCAATTTTTTTTTTATTCAACGGACTTCCATTAAATTTTTAGCACGGGCATCGCTGTGCGGGTACTGCTAGTGTATATATATATATATATATATATATATATATATATAATTTTTTTTAATTTAAAGTTTTATTTAATTTATTATTCGTATTTTTAAGACTACTGCTTATTTTTAGAGCTCAGAGAGACAAACAAAAAATAAAAACAAAATTTGAGTTCAAAATTCAGAAGACTTTTTTCAAAGAAACCATGAAACACATTAGGCTAAAATATATTTCCTCCTAGAATTAAATCAAAGGCCTAAGCATTGATATATTTGACAACATACAAATAGGTTGACAGAAACAATGCTCATCTTGTTCATCTCCTTTCTTTGAATTCTACTCATATTACCCAAAATGGATCCTACATACTGTTAAATTGTTTCCAGTGGATGTTATGCACTCTTAGTATTCACATCTTTCCTTGTGGGTTGAATTATTATCGTATCAGCTTTATGATAGATGCTGATGACGGTTTTCTTCAGAAAGAAAACAGGAAGGAAATAGGATTATTGATCTTAGTTATGATCGTTATCTGAAAACGGTTTTTTTTTGTTCCTCTCTCTTCCTTCTTTAATCCATCCGCTTCATTTTAATTCCAATGATTTTGTTATCAGACAATTTATTTTACTTTTACGTGTATTTTCTGTTTAAGGTTTTTGAAAAAAAAATGATATTATTTTATAAACGCATCTGTATTGTTCATGCTTTTATCAAATTTATTATTATTATTATAATCTTATTATAAAATTAATTTAATCTTATTAAGTTAATCTTATTATTATAATCTTGCTTCAAGGTGGTTAAAAATAAGGTAGGAAAATCCAAGGACGGTAAAGAGAAAATTCAGTTTAAAAAATTTAAAAAAAAGGCTACTAGCTTCAATATATTTACTTTTAGTGACAAAATGCATTTTATCTAACTTCAAAAAGTTCAGGAAAGAGATGGGTTTATGTAATTATTATTTAACTTTATAGCTTTGAGTTTTCTATTATTGCTGACACTGGGTACGGCAGACCTTTTTCTACCGCATGCAACACAATTCAAAAACTAAAAAGTAATCAGCAGTGCTAACTAACATCTGTTGTTTAACCGCAAAATCTAAATCAGTGCAGAACAATGCTCGAAAATGAATGCAGAATGATGCTTGTGGCATTATCTATACTACGGCTAATGTTAAATTATGTGGTCATTGAGCACCCAATTAAAATTTGAGTAATAAGATAGAACTTTTACAGTATGATACTATTAGTAAGTCTAGAAAAAATAGGGGTGGCCTGGACTCTAACTTAAAAAGAAAAAGTTTTTTGAATCACTCTAGGGAACAGCCGAACCATCTACTTTACCCTGCTAGCTAGGTTAGGCACAACAAATGGAAAATAATTATGTTATAGAACAAAAACTAATGCGTCATGGATAAAAATGCGATTTTTAGTTGAAAAAGCTTGTTAATAAAAATCTGACTATCATTTCGTCAGATTAAAGAAAATATATAAAAACTCCGTATTATTATTCAAAATGCACTGAGCAAACTCAGAAACTGTTAGAGTCACTAATTCAATTTCTTTTAAAATAAATTACAGTTCAATGTTACATTTGATTCAATACTGCAAAAAAATATCATCGCTTTTTGAATTTATGCTTAAAGTATTCTTGCGATATACATTATCTGAGATAATGAAACTTAAACATTGTACACCAAGATGTTAAATTTTAAAACGATGATTCTCTTTTTTAATCATTTTTAACAAAACCCCATTTTTTTAAATTAAGTCCGATTTTCTTTTATGTAGCAATTTACCTTTCAAACCATTTAATTTGCTCTCTTAACTTCTTTTGCTAAATTTGGAAGAATTCAGCAAACTTCAGCTAATAACTTTAATTAATTCTGTAGAACAATATCCATTAGCTTGAATGTGTATGTGATAAATATTCTGTTTGCAACTCTACGACCTCCTGATTATTGAGTAAATATTTGTTTTAGAGTAATTAACTTGGGGAAACTATTCTTTGTAATTAAAATTAATAGTTGTTTAATGCTTTCGAAATGAGGATTTATTTCCTTTTAAAAGATACAATGATTAAAATAATAACTGACTGTGTAATATTAAGTATCATTAAAAAATATTAGAAAGAAGTATATCTTTACATTTTTTTTATTATATATATTTTTTTAGAACTGTAAGTTAATAGTTTTTTTTTTCAAAAGAAGTAGTAATATAATGTTTCAAATGTAAATAAATAGTAAATGTAGGTAGTAATACTGCTTTAAATGTTAATTAGGGGTAAATGTAAGTAGTAATAATGTTTTAAGTGTGCACTAGTCATAAATACAAGTAATAACATTTTTCTAAATGTAAGTGTAGTTAATAACATACATAGATTTTTCAGTAAGTGACCAACCTATAGCCAGGGCTAAGGCAGAAATACAAGAAATACAAAGCCAGCTCAGTCATTTCCAGCCGAGGACTGCAGTTTCGTGCTTATTAGCACTCATCAGCCCGGCATAGGAGTGACTGAGCTGGCGGTGGAAAACCAATTAAAGAAGCCAAGAGTGCCAAACAAACTAGTAGTTAATACAGAATTAGCACTGACCAATTTCCACCGCCAGCTCAGTCACTCCTATGACGGGCTGATGAGTGCTAATAACCACAAAACTGCAGTCCTCGGCTGGAAATGACTGAGCTGGCGGTGTATTTCATGTATACATAAATTTTGCTGACATACGACTGAATCCCTAGAGAAAAACAAGAAGGACCTTTTCGATAATTGAGAATTAAGTTATTTTCTTGCACCCTCTGTTAATTTTTTTTGTTTTTGAGCAATCACGAATTGCTTATTGTTTTCATTTGACTGTTTAATGGTGTTCGTGCTTTTTTTCCGCCCCCACCCCACCACCTCCCTCTGCAGCACCGAAGTCGACCGGCCCCTCCCGACGCTGCTCCTCTAGCGGAAACCGTCTCCAGGTTGCGATCATATCCTACACATACGCGTACATAAACACACGCACGCCTACACACACGCGTACACACACGCGCGCGTGTGTATACATACACACACACACACAAGAGCGCGCGCTTACATACGCACACACGTTCGTGATTGCGAAAAACATAGTTTGAATATAAGATGTCAAAAATTCTTTTTTTTTTTTTTTTTTTGCTAACAAGACAAAAAAAAAAAAAGCATTACTGAAACTACAAAAAGTAGTGGTTTCAGAGTTGTTTGTTTAAACATGGTTATTTCGAAATCGTGACGTAACACTTAGTACATGCATATGTATGTTTATCTCCAAACGACCAAGTATTTTGTTCTATATACTAGGGTGCTCCGCCCCCTTCTCGCTGTCGCTCACCAATCCCCGAAGATTGCTTCGCAATCTTATTTAATTCGCAGAAATTTAAATCGTCAATTGAAAAGAAACAGGTTAAAAACGCATTATGAGTTCCCTTAGGAACAAAAAGCAGCTTTTTCCCGGGTTTCAAAATAACTTGTACTAACTTACAGAACCGTAAGGGCAAGGGACTCCTGACCATTGCAAAACTGCAGTTTTGTAAGTTTAAAAAGTCGCTCTCATATGCTTGATTTCTAGAAATATATATTTTGCTCTTCAGCTCGGGGCTGGAATTGAGTTGATCTACAGATATTCCGTTAAAATAGAAAAATTTGAAGTGTGTGAATAAGAAAGAAGAAACAACGAATCTAAAAGACAATAGACTATGGCAACGACAAATAAAACATCAATAATTTGAATGGAGATGAGATTTTTTGAATTTGATTAAAATGGCTTGTAACTTTTTTTCCTTTGGAGATAGAAACTTAGTTTTTCGGTCATAGGTCGAGTTAGATCTGGAGAAAAAAAGCCGTTCTTTGCAGTAATGTCAAAAAGTAAGCTGGAACAATTCCTTCACTTTTTACTGATAGATTTAATGAAGAAAATCGTACCTAAATTTCAGCTACGTCGAAAAAAAATTGAGCTAAAATCGCAAATAACTCCCGCTGCAAGTAAGTTAGAGCATTTGAACAAATTGAGTAGAACACGGAAAATTCCACCCTTTCCAACTTATACATAATTTTAATATGTGCAAGTGATTTTCATCCCTTAAATAGGCTGTTTAAGCGAAATTGGAGTTTAAAAAATTAATGACGAAAAACTAATTCGACATTTAAAAAAAAAAAAAAAAAAAAAAAACCCAGGGCAAACCACCGGGGATCGAAGTAATTTTGCACGAAATTTCAAGGCTGTAGGTACTATGGGGTCTCCTAGACGCAGGTCTGCCATAGACTTCCTTACAAAATTTCTTTGCCCTTACTTCTTTTTAACATAATGAGATATTTTAATTCGCCTCTTTAAGAAAATCTGACAGGCTTGTCAAACCAAAAAAGGTCTTACAAGTACTTGCTGTACGTGTATGAGTAAATTGATGTAGTTCTTATTAATAAAATAACAGTTACGCATTTGTATATGATATTTTTTATATAACTGTTCGTAGAAGATATTTGCTTTCTAGATTTGTGACTTTTTAACTTTAATTTTTCGGCCATTTATGTAGTACAAAGGGCTTCTTTCATTCAAATATAGTTATTTTGCAGCTATATTTAGATTTCTGCAATGCAATATTTCTAATAAATCACTGTCGGTAAAATACTTTAGTACTATTTAAGCTGCAATCAGGTTCTTTAAGATATATATGCTATGACAACCCATCTTTAAATTGTGAGTAATTAAGTTAATTTTAATTTGATCATGCTGCAGTAAAACTTAAAATTTCACATCAATTCTGACACTTTAGATTTCTCTAATATTAGAAATTTTTCCTGGCTTACATAAAATCCTACTTCAACAACAAAAAATGATTGAAGTGCACTGATGCTATGAGAAAAAGAAAATGCAAGAAACCATCAAAGCGAAAAAACGTTCTTAACAAATACATTGGGAAAAAATCCGAAAAGGAGATTTTCCAGTTTTCCAAAGTAGCGAAAAGCTCAAAAACTTTTGTGATATTTAAGTGAGTAAATCAATAAAATCTTTCAAGCTTTAGTGTTAAGCCAAGAAATCGGTCTTTAGAGTTAGAACTGATATTTTCTCGGCATTTTTTCCACTAAATAATAATTGAAAATATATATATTGTTTTTGTTTTTACTTAATTCAGTTCCTCTGGAATTTTATTTAGTACATTTAGTCTTTAACCTAATATTTTCTCAATTTTTAACTTTCAAGCAGTAAATTAATGCAGTTTTGTCAATATCTATTTCTAAAATATTCCCAGAATAAGTTCGTACAAAACTGAACGAGCATACTTCCTGACACACCTACTTCGATTTTCTGACATAAATCACTCTGTTAGTAGGCTTAGACCGTTTTTGACTTATGCGAGATACATACATTCGTACAAACATACATATGCATACAAACGTTTCGAGAAAACTCGTGTTGATTAACTCCAGAATCTTTAATATGGATATATCGGGCGTACATACGTTCCTAGAAGCATATGCACGCTCAGACGAGCCGAGAAAAACCACTCAATTTGATCCGGGGTTGAGTAAATTGGATATTTTAGCCGAAATTTAAGTGACATTTTTTCCACGATTGCAGTACTTCCTTTACTATATAAAGGAAGTAAGTGAAACAATTAAAGAAAAAATGTTAAACCAACCGCTGATTAAATACGTGGGGTGTCGTTAAAATGTTAAATAAAAAAGAAACAAACATACCAGGTAAGTAAATGTTATTTTTATATTTTCTCTTTAGTAATTAACTGACAAAGTCAAATGACACCTATAACTGAAACGTAAAGATAATTTTACTTTAAAATGATAAGAAAAGATATGTTTTTGATAGCATATGTGATCTAAATTTGCATAAAAACTCTGCGGAACGTGTTTTATAAACAAAATAATAATAATAATAATGCCATAGCTTATTTTCGTCTAAGACCTTTTTGCATTGATCTGCGAAATCAGCAATAATAGAAGCTTTTGAAGTATAATTGCTATTATTACTTTGATGACAAAGAGAAATAGTAGATAAAGTAAACCGATGGTGAAACAAAACGCCGAATATAAAAATAGGAAATCTTTTATAAGAATAAAAAACGGAATATATTTGGAACTGGAGAAAAAATATGTCTATATTTTAAAAAGGTAGGTAGACAGCTTCAATCTGCACCTTTAACTTTAGTTAAAATATATAACAGTTTTTCGACTTGGTATTGAAGATGATTGCTGAAGATAAAAAATGCCGCAAGGTAACTTCCTTGTTTTAAAACGTACTAAAAATCCATTTAATGAATGCATATGATTTTTTTCTGTGAATGTAGATGTATGTTCAAGGTTTCATTTCACACAGTTCTGAAAATCACATCAAGTAGGTGAAGCCTTCTATTGCCCATTCCTACTTCCCCCCCCCCCCCCCCCCCAAGTTTGGCAAATTTGACTTGGATGCAATTTGGTTTCAACAGAACGGAGAACCGCGTTTACTTTTTGGTATCTCGTGCTTCTTTGAGGGACCAGTTCCCTAAGCGCCTTTTCTCAGTAAGAGGGGATTTGGTCTTTTGCAATGTTTTGTAGGATGTTTTGGAATATCGCATTTTGACAGCTATCTTACTGCCTACATGACCTGAAGGTTAACTTCCAGGCTGATATTGCCAACGTACCTGCGTCAATGTTAAATGGGGTCATGAGAAATTGACTTTTTTGGGGCATAGACAATTTGGGCGTCACCTACATGATGTGGTATTCAAAAGTGTTTAAAAACAAAACTTGAAATTCGTATCTACACTGTTCAAAAGGGAAACGTTTTGTGTGATAAAATTGGGTTTTATTGCGTTTTTAAACATAGAAGTTATTTTGTCACACTCTGCATCATGAGATTTTTTTTTTTTTTGTAAAATTTACCTGTATCTTTTTTTATACAATGTGAAAAAAAATATATAAAAAAGGTATCTTTTCACAAAATAAATAAGGTCCCAATCTCTTATTAATTGTAATTGGGACTTATGAATTGTATTTTCTTTGTTTACGTAATTATGGCATATTTTCGGGAAAATTGATATTTTACTAATGAAATGCCTTACTTTTTTAGGGCTAAATGTTAATGATTATAAGTGTTTTAAAAAAAGTGTTTGTAAATATTTTTCTAAAACGAAAGTACTCCGTTTTATGTACGTTGTTCTTTTTCCTTACTTATGAGAGAAAGGACAAAAAAAAAACAAAAACAAAAAAAAACTATGCAAGCTCATTTTTTTACAAAAGGATTTATTGCTAATATTTCATTCTCTTATTCCTTTTTACAAAAAATATCACTCCTTATTTTATTCTAAAAAAGAAACAAAAATATCAATTTTTTTTTAACACAGTGTCAAAATTCATCAAGGGAAAGGAATTATTTCAAAATTCCTGTTATGTAACATAATTATCCTGCAAGCAGTAGTAAATCCTTATATTATGCTACTGATTTTTTATAGCCTTAAAATATTATTTTTTCACTTGTTTACTCGGCATTATATCATTTCTGGAACATTGGAAAATTAATTGGGTTTTTAATGCATATTTAAACAAGCTATGTACTTTTAAGCAAAAAAATAACCGAAACCAAATGATATTTTGCTCATTTTCGTTCAAGAGTTTTCTTAGGAATTTATTAAATCCTTTTACTTTATTAAATGTTTGACGCGCAAGAAACAAAATTAATTTTCATACACTAAAAGTAAAAGCTTATTATTGAAAATTGAAATCTGATTTTGCAATGTAATCTTATGTTAATGTTGCTTGAATGAAAATAATGTTCCATAATTACGTTTTTAACGCCAATCCATACTGTAAAAAGTGAACAAAAATGTGTCAAAAACAAATGGTTACATAAATTAATTTAAAAAATGAATTCCAATCATCCTTTTTCCAAGCATAATCGATGGTCAAACATCAGGATTACAATTGTATAATTTTTAAATTTAGTTATTTAGATTCTTCGATTCGTCTACAACTTTAACGGTATAACGAATAAAAGCTTATTTAAAACAAAATGTGAATGCTCAGAGATGTACAAACACTTAATGTACAAGTGCTAATGCATAATGTACACAAAATATGGAGCTCAACGAGCTACAAGTTAATTTTCAAATGCTTAAGCATAATGTAATGAATATTAATGTAAATAAGTAACTTGCATTAAAAATATTCCAAACCAGACCAAAACAGTTACAGATGTAAATTCTAAAATAAAAATCAATGTTTACAAATACTTTCTGCGTAGCTTTGCAGAATTTGGCACACGTAATGAAATACGTCACAATTTCGTAGCACAAAGTTCTTTCAGATAAGTTTGAGTAAGGCGATTGAAACTAGTATGTTGTGGCCATCATAAAACTTTCTTCTATATTTTTCTTTTTTTTTCTGATCCCTCCCCATGCTTGATGAGGAAGCAATATTCCCAATAAAAACAAAATTTCACATGAAAAAACTTGACGACCATTCCAATGTCTGAATTATTGCAAAAGCAAAGCAAAAAGCGAAAAATGAAAGTTATTTTAAAAGCCTTGCTTAAATTAATTACAAATATTTTATTTATTAACAAACATAAGATGGCAACAGTTAAAAATTTTAAATCATTGAGATAATATTTCCGATCATTTCCATACAATTAAAATCACGAGAAATACGCAGGCGACAATCTATTACGATTTATCTTTCTTATTGTTGCATTAATAAAGCTATTTTTATTCGCAAAAAAAAAAAAAAAATAAAAATAAATCAACACCTCTTGGAGCGATTGGCGTCCAAATTGAACCAAAGCCTGTTTACATATGGATTCACATATATTCCAAATTTCAACCGGAACGCAGCATTACTTCTTGAGATAGGGCACTCACAATGGTAAAAAAGAACGGGTTGATTGCGCTACCCCCTTTTTAGCTGTTGACACCAAAATAAAATCAGCTCTTATACCCACTAAGGGCTACTTGCCGATAAATTTTTCTTTCATTCCGTTCATTATTTCTTGAGATACAGTAGTCACAATTGACGACAAAAAACGTTCTATAGCTCAACCCCCGTTTGAGTTATTGACACCAAAATTGAATCAGCACCTGTTCCTGTTAATGGCAACATATGGACCAAATTTTGTTTGATTCCGCCAGTTACTTCCTGAGGAATAGCAAGCACGCGTAACTCAAAAAACGTCCCATTGCTCCACCCCCCTTAGAGGGATTCGCGCCAAAAACCAATGGGCACAAGTTCACATAGCGGCACATATGTGTACGAAATTTCGTTCGATTTCATGCGGTAGTTTTTGCTGTAGTGCGGCCACAAAAAACTGGTCACACACAGACGTGACACACACACATACACACACACATACACACACACACACACACACACACACACACACATACACACACACACACACACACACATACACACACACAGAAAGACAGACATTTTCCAAAAATAGTCGAAATGGACTCAGCACACCTCAAAACGTTCGAATCCGTCAAAATTCGAAATTCGAAAATTTGCACGAATCCAATACTTTCTTCTATATATTAGATATAGAAGAAAGTAAAAATGTAACAAAATTTGCAGTAAAAATAAAATATTTTTTAAATAGTGTATACGTACAGTATATACTACAATCAATCAATCAACCAATCTTTATCTAGCCATCCTTGTTGCAGCAAAGAAAGCAATGATTTCACAAGTGTGCCCAAATGTGACCAAATATGCTTTCAAATGTGTTGATGAACCATCTGTTGTCCGGATTAGTGTGTGGGCATACGAGGTTCAGTATCCAGAACATATTCGAAACTTTTTTGAAACATTTTTCCTTCTGACGGAGCATATTCAGAACACGTCATAGTGCACATTCACATATTAGGATCACTTTTTCAGAAACAAAGTGTTCCAAATTGTGCAGGTTTATTTGCAGTGTAGGATCAAGCGCAGTTGCATGTTTTAGAAAAGTTTTAAATTCAATCGTTTAGCCACGAAAGGGGGAGAGGAAATTTAAAGATATTGGTATTATATTTTACTGTTAACACATATAACTTAATTATAGATGAAAAGGTAAATACTAAGCATCTGGATTTTTTTTCACTGTAGTATCTTGCACTTACTGGGAAATAATGCAGAAATATATATGCTTTTTCATTTCCTTTTCTTGATTTTTAATTACGGTGTGCAATTATGTTCTCTTTACTCTAAATATTTACTTATTATTTTCTAATTCAGTTACATCTATCTGTGTAAATCGTCTTAATAGTTAATGAATTTTACTTGTACGTAGAATTGTTTAAATAATGTATTAATCATTTAATTAAATATTACTTTTTTTGCATTTTCAAAACATAGTTTTAAAATGTCTGCTTGATTTTTAAAAAAACGGTTTTGATAAAAGGAATTTATTAAAATTTCGCTGCGGAAAAAGCTAATTACATAAGTCAAAGAGCTCATTAAACAAAAAAAGGAAATAATAAGTTTATTTTGAATTTAATCTACATTAAATTATGCATGATTGAATAATTTATATACATGACGCTTTTACTAATGCGCGTTTAAATACAGATACCTAAAAATCGATTATGTTCTAAAAAGATTAATTTACTTTTTTTTCAGAATAAAGATTGTATTACGTTCGCATGGTAGAAAACATTTATAAGCCAGAAGTGTTGCAGCAAATCATAATTGACTTAGTGTTTGTGTTATATTAAGTGCAACATTTTTCTGCACAATAGAATTTCGAAAACAAAAAAAAAAAAAAAAAAAAAAAACTCTGAACATATTGCATTTATTAAAACTGTTAATATGTATCTATTTTTTTTTTAGATTTAAAACTGTACCGTGATTTCCACTGCAAAGTTACTTCTATTCCTCAGCAAACAGGTGTTTTTGATATTATATTGTTTTGTAAAAAAGAATGTTGCTTGGGAGACACCGTAAAAAATCATATTGAGAAAAATAGCAAATCCAAATGTAGTGATTACTGTTTTTCACTTTGCTTAACTTTAACACATGTTCGATGCTTTTGTTTTTTTTTTTATAAAGACACATATTTAAACCATTTTTAATTTACATTTTGTAACAGTACTTGAAATACATAATTTTAGTAAGAGAATATGGTCCATCAAAAATCGAAATTATTTCTTGCTTGCACGAATGATAAAAATTTGTTGCGGAACTCGAGAAGTAATAAAACGACTGCACATAGAAAATACAAAGCTTTTTATAATGTTCCTTCAAGCGGGAAAATTAACACGAGGCTATGATTTTACACTGTAGTGTTACGAGCTCATGAAACATAATGCTTGAAATTGAGATCCTATTAAAAATGGCGGCACAACAGACATCGATAAAGTTTTTTGTAATTTAAAAAAAACTTAACTAAAACCCTACTACAGTGCTACTTGAAAGTTTTCAAAAAATGTTTACATAAATTATATAACCAAAAATCGTGTACGGTTCTACTACTATGTACGTTATCGTAAATAAAACTTCCATAATCGATACATAAAGGGTAAAAGCAAAAACTACATTTTAGGTTATCAAGCATAGTGTTTTATAATATGGATTACAAAAAGAACGCTACTTATAGGTAAAATGTATAGGTTAATTGCCGATAAAAAAATGTGTTGTGTGATAGTGTTAGAATGTATCGGAATTATACACATATTCCTATAAACTAAAGCATTGGTTCCTGCCCGGGGTAGCTTTGGTGCCACGATAATGCCACTGCAGTACGCATACAAACAACATTTACTTTGTTAGAGACCATGTAAAATCATGGAAACAACTGATTGGCTCTCACGTAAAAGCGTCATCCAGCGTGTTTTGCATACTGCAATTATTGTTTCATTTCGAAACAATATCTTCTACATATTATTTAAATGGAGGGAGATTAAAAACAGTCAAACGTGAGATCAGAACTTCTGAGGAACGGAATTTGTTCACTTGCATTAGATAAGGGAAAGAAAAAACATGGCTGATGCATTTGCGTACTGAGCAACCAGGAGTCAAGAACTATCCCACACTGTAAATCAAAAGTGTAAGGTAAACGATTCTTATCGTAGAAATACGATGGATTTGAATATAGACGGCTTTATATTAAAAAAAGACATACTTCAGATAACATTCTTCTGAATTTTAAGATAAATATGCACTGAGTATTCTTCCATTCATACCGGATACAGCAGTCTTCTTTGGAGATATATTTCAATAATGTTTTTAGCATTGTATTTCACTTATTTTCTTTGAAAAACGGTATGTAAATGACAAATGCGGCATCAATTTCATTTCTGTGGCATTATGTACAAAGATAGATTAAATGAGAAAAACTACAGTATACTCAGTGGCAAAAATGTTCTTACAAATTTTGTAACTAGCTGAATGTTTTCGTTTTTATGTCCTTAGTTTCTTGTAATGTTGTTAAGTTAGGTGTTTGTTACAATAATTTTCACTTAAACTTGTCTTAGTTTTTAAACGTAACTTGAATTTAGATTTAGCCTGTTTTTATTCCTGCGTATATGGCATTGAGAAATTTGCGACACATTATCAAGTTGGCATCATTTTCAACGAGGAATTTTTTTAAACCAAAGGCCATAGCCGGGTTTCTATGTTAAAATTGCTCTTGTGGTTTTTTCGGCTTGCAGTTAGGGGATCTTTTTGGTCAAGTTTTCAGCTCTGTATCTCAATCGAGCTTCGAGTTTTTCAAAAAAAAAAAACCTATTTTTTCGTTTTTAATTTTTTTTTCATAAATTCAAAATTACGAATGGTATTTTTTAACTTATTCTTAGGAATAAAATACATGAACAATTATTATAGTCATAATTTTTAAACGAAAAGCCGATTTTTGGCGATGGAAATAAAATTTAAACATTTTTTTTTCAATGCCTTTATGAAACGTGTCACTCACCAAGTTTTGTCAGGAAATGTCTCTTATTCTTTTGGAAGGATTTTTTTCGATTTTTTTTTTTTTTGAAGTGGTAGAACAATACGAAAAAAAATAAAGTGATTTTTTTCATCATTTTGCGTTTAAACAAATTTAAATATTTTTGATTGCAACTTATTTGAAATTTTCATTCATTCATTGCAAAATTCATTTAAACTAATAAGTCAGTAAAAAATTGTCTGCAAAGTGAAAAAGAAAATACTTCCAAAATACTATCTTACCAGAGAAAAAACACCATAAAAAACTAATACATATCCTTTATAAAGTTATTAGGAATGTAAAAAATGCTAAATTGTGCATAAAGACGTTTATACAATTTGTCCACACTATTTTGAATAGTTTTTCAATATGCATCCAATAAAGACAAAAACTTTGAACATTAAAGTATTTTTTTTACACCATTTAACATTGTTTTTTTTAAATAACTGACATTAGCAGGGTTGCCAACTGCTCCGCATTTCGCAGAGTTGCTCCACAAAAATAGCAAAACTTTGCAGCTCCGCACAAAATTTTTTTGCTCTGCATTCCCCGGCCATGCGTTTTCAAGATGTTTTTTTTTAATTTTATTTTTATGCTTGAGCGTAAAATGACTATTATATCTAAAAAAAATTTGAGCTTTGAGTGTTTTGAACTTTTTTATTGAGTTTATCCAAAACACCGAGCTGCTCCGCAAAACTTCAAAATGCTCCTCAAAATAACAACAGATGCTCCTCAAACTATTTCTTCTAGGTTGGCTACCCTGCATTAGAAAATATAATAATTTTCAACAATTTGTGATGATTTTTTAAGTAAGGTTAGTCTTTGTCACTGTCTTCATTCACAAAGACGGTGATTTTTGCATCAATGAACAGACGAGCCAATATTTCAGCAGGCTTTACGACGTATTTTTGCCAAATATCGAGCATAAGACAGAAAATATGTCAAAATCAAATTTCTCCAGCTATATCATACTTAGCTGAAATGACGAATGAAGATGATGACTTCATTATATCAAAATCACGCCTAATATTATAAAACTTGAAGTGAGATAGCGACCTATTAGGTCAAAAACATATCGTTGCTTTCTTGATTATCAGTCGGATAAGAATGCTCGATATTTGGTGAAAATAGTAAAGACTGCTGAAATACTGAGTCGTCTGTTCATTGATGAAAAAGTCAGTGTCATTGTGAATGAAGGCAGTGACAAAAACTTAACTTACTTAAAAAATCATCGTAAATTTTTGGAAATTGTTATATTTATGTCAGTTATTTTTAAAAAAATTATGTTAAATGGTGTAAAAAAGTTACTTTAATTTTTGAAAATGTTGTCTTTATTGGATCCAGACGGAAAAAATATTCAAAATAGCGTGGACAAATTATATAATCGTCTCTATGTACAATTTAGCATTGGAAAATATTTATTTAAAAACTCTTTAATAATTTCTTTTTTACATTCCTAATAACTTCATGAAGGATATCTTAGTTTTTTATGGGGGGGGGGGGGTTCTGGTAAGATTAAGTATTCTGGAACTTTTTTTTTTATTATTATTTTTTTTCTCACTTAGCAGACGATGTTTACAAATGAATTTTTTTGGCAATCAAAAATATTTAAAATTGTTTAAACGCAAAATTATGAAAAAAAAAATCACTTTTTATTTTTTTCGTAATATTGCACCTTTTAAAAAATTCGAAAAAATTCCTAAGCGTAGAAAAGTATAAAAGGCATTTTCTGACAAAATTTGGTGAGTAACACTTTTCAGAAATGTATTGAAAAAAAATATTTAAATCCCTTTTCCATCGGCAAAAATCGGCTTCTTGTTAAAAAATTATGATTATAATAATTTTTCATGTATTTTATTCCTATGAATAAGGAAAAAATTACCATTCATTAATTTTTAATTTAATTGTGAAATGATATTTAAAATCGAAAAAACAGTTTTTTTTTTTTTTTTTTTTGAAAAACTCGATGGTCGGTTGAGATAAATAACTGAAAATTTGGGCTAAATTATTTTCATTCGACACCAAAATGATCCCCCAAGTGCGAGTCTTAAAAGTCGCAAGGGCAGATTTAATATAGAAACCCGGCTACGGCCTTTGGTGAGAAATTGAAAAATGCCCCAAAGCCTGGTGACACTTCAAAAGTAATATGTATTTCAAAACTAGTATAGTTACCTAATGAATAACTCCCAGAAATATACAGACTTCAATCGAGTATTCCTGAACAGAAAGTACTAGAATGTTCCTGGAGGAAGGCTGGAATTTTTCTGAAATTAGTCAGTTCAGTTTGTCTCGCGGGCATGAACGTAATAGACCAAGAGCTGGCTACACCAAAAAAGTATTCATAAGGTACATTAAAAATTACTATATGGGGAGAAAGTACATAAATTAACAAGCATTTATCGCTTGGTCTGCCAGGGCGGGTAAGGGACTGGACGGGTTGGCGGGTGATCAACGATGTGATGCGGGTGATCAAAGGTGGTCAAAGATCACCAATTTTTAGCAGGAAAACTGCAGATTTTCTGAAGATCAAGCCTCAAATCTTTAAAATATCAGCAGAATTCTTGAAAATTTCTGCAGGTGAACTTCTGTAGATTTTGTGAGGAAAACGCAGCACATATGGCTATTCCCGTTTAAAATAGGGCATTTTCGCGCAAAATAAAATGTGGTACTGATTGCACGTAGTACACGTATATGGCAGTGTTTCTTCCTGTTTTTCAGATCAAGGGGTGATCTGAATTGGGGGGGGGGTCTGATTGCACATTGCACTCTTAAACTTTAGGGGAGGGGGCATTTTCAATCATAAAGGGCGCGACTGATTACGCTATGGATTTTAGAAAAAAAAATGCCGGAATGATTTTGGAGATGGCAGATGGCTAATCTCTTTTGCGCGTAGAAATAATTAGACACTTTAGCCAAAAGTTCCTCCCCCCCCCAATGGTGCCTACCCCCAAATGTTACATAGCACCTCCCTCCTTCCCTTCCTCAAAAAAGAAAAAACCTCTAAAAGAGTGACTAAGGGCACATTAAAAAATCAGATTCAAAAATAAAACAGTGCATAACCCCCCCCCCCCTGCTCCGTCTTTGCCGCCATTTTTGGGCACTAATGCTCTTTAGAGATTATTATTGAAATAACGTGCTCGAATGTTTTTCGAGATGGTCGGGGCTCTCTCCCCCCCAAAAAATGGTGCCCTCCCCCAAGTTTTGCCGCGCATTCCCCCCCCCCTGAAATAAGGAAACCTTAGAAAAATGAGAGTAAGACCACGTTCGAGAACCGCCATGAAACTTTTCAACTGCGCATTTTACGTCATGACCCCCTCCCCCATACAGATCACCCCTTGTTCTGAAGGAAGAAACTCTGCCATATACGTGTACTACGTACACGCCCACATACTTAATCTCATGACATAACTGTAACTAAAATACTTGTATAAACACATCAACGTAAATAGATTAATCAAATCAGTACAGTGAAACCTGTATAAGTTGACCACTCGCGGTGCAGTACTTAGGCGGTCAACTTAGACAGGTGGTCAACTTATAAAGGGCGGTAATGTTTTTTTTTTTTTTTGTCATTTCTTGCACCATGTATTCATTTTTTTGAGGAATTCACCCTTACACTTTCTGTTTAACTCCACTTTCATTATTTAACATTATTGAAAGTGAAACAATAACTAAAATACTATTCAAATACTTTTGTTATTTTACCCTTGTTTTTAAATATATTAGATACTTTAGTTTTAGAAATTCCATATGTGTCAGCTAATTTTCTCTGGCTTTCTTCCTTTTCAATTACTTTTAATATTTCATACTTTTTATTAATCTCAAGTTCCACTAACTTTCTTTTTGAAGCCTTTTTATGCAAAACTTATAGCACAAAAAGCAACAAGCTCGACTCTCCCAGTCCATAAAGGCAAAATTAAAAGGTCCTATCTCTTAATCCCTTGCACCAAAAACATGTAACTTTACTCACTACTCATTAGCAGGTCTAGATCTGCGTACTCGCAGTGCGAGGGACCCGCGTTCTTAAAGGGGCTAACGGCCCTAGAAATAGAAAAAATAGAAAGAAAAAAACTAGCACAAAGGCGTATTCGTAGACACTGCTGGCCACTAGGGAGGGGCACTACATATTTTGTTGCAGGGGGGCCCAAAATGTATAGATCTGGGTCTGCTCTTTTTAGCAAAATTCCTGTGTTTCTACAAGATATTGCAACTGAAAGAATTGAATTTGAGCTTTTCTACTGACACCTATTTTCATTGAACAGAGTACAAAAAGCTTTCTGAAATAGAACAACAAATGAAAAACAAGTTTGGAGAATAAAGGGCAGCATTATCTTTATGCTGTTGTTTAGTTAGTAAAATGCTAGTATGTCATCAAAGCATTAAAAATTCTTTGAAAGCTAACAAAAAAAAATATCTTTATATATTATTAGGCAAGCCGTTTTCTTTCGGTACCGATTTCTTCTCTGTTTGTGAACCGATTTCCTTCATTCTTTTTTTATTCGGTAGCTATTGCCTAGTTTTAGTGTCATCAATAAACATTTTTGAAATCGAACGCTAACTAATGGAGATATTAATAAAAAACGCATTTTTTCGTCTTAAATGGCTCTTTCTACACGAACGGATGGTCCAATTTTTTCGAATTTGATATGGTTGAAAAGGTCTTTAAAAAACACTACTAACGAAACAATTGTCAGAGCTCCCAATGTCCAATAACGTAAATCCACTAGAAAAAAAGTTATAAATGTTTTTTAGTTAGCGAAGCTCAAAAATTTTAATTTTATCTCTTTTCCATTGTTGAAACTCATTGTTGGAAGCGTGAAACATTAAGTTTAAATTCATTTTTTAAACGACTTTTTCTACACGAAAAACGCATTTTAGTGCTTCGATCTTGGTATGGTTGGAGAGCTCGCAAAAAATACTTTAAAACACGTTCTACCCGGTTTTACCGCACGCAAATCTAAACCCGCAATGTTGGCTAGAAACAGCGCTAGAAGCAATTAAAAGTTAGTGAAAATTCATTTTTATTTGCTTTTTCACGCGACATAGTTGGCGGGAAGAAATTGCTGGATAATATTGTGGTGTTGCCAATTCTCGCTTGAGCATAAAGAAATGAAATACTTGCGTTTGTTTTTATTATTGAGGCTTTTTGGGTAATTACGGGCATTTAAAATATTTTCATTTTGATTATGTTTTCGCGATTTTAATATTTAAATAAATTATTTTACGGAGTGATGGGCGACTTTCAGTTCCAGCTTCCAATAATACCTGCATTTGCTATCACCACAAACAGATCTCAAGGTGAAACTTTTGATAAAATTGGCGCATTATTACGACGTCCAGTGCTTTCGCATGGACAATTTCATGTTGCCGTGAGTAGAGTTCGTTCATTTGACTGTTGGAAATTTTATATTTAACGGCAAGATCATGCTTACTTTTACAAAAAATATTGTTTGTACAGAAGTTTTACGTATTAAGGGAGTTTCGCGGCATCATTTCATTCATAACGACTTCCATAGTTGTGAAATTGGCGAACTTTATCCATTTTGGCACTAATGCTAGAACGAGAAATATTTTTCTTTTGCATTCGTAAAAATCGAGTACAGAAATGTTTATTTGCAAGGAACGGACTACGAATGAAGTCCCTCTTTAAGGTGAGGTTCATTAAATTGTGACTGTTCGTGACAAGGCGCAGGAAATAAATGACAAGAGGAACATGCAATGGGGAGAACGTGACAACAAGCCTTTTTTTAATAGGAACATTTATGAAAAACATAGTGACATGTGACAAAGGGAAGAGGGGGTATAGTAAAGTGCAAAACATTGTGACAAAAAGGGGGGGGGAGAGGGTGGAAAATGTTGAAAAGTGTGACATCAGTTATGCACCGCCCCTTAACCATAAACAAATCACAAAGTCGACCTTTTTAAAAAATTGTACTATTATTACGATGCCCAGTGTTTTTGAATGGACAATTACATGTTAACACGAGTAAAGTTCGTTCATTTGATAGTTGGAAATTTATATTTCTAATGACGAAGAAACAACTTACTCAATAGTAGTAGATGTTTTATGAGTAACATTGTTCACACAGAAGTTTTACATATAAATTGAGTTTTGATGCTTCATTTCATACGGGAAGATTTTGAAAATTGAATTATTGGTGATTTTTATCCATTGGCGTCATTTTTTTTTTTTTTTTTGTTTCCAACGCCTGCGCGAAAAATATTTTTCCTTTGGATACGTAAACAAAGAGTAGGGAAACATTTATTTGCGTAATGTTAGCACAAAGCAACATGACATCCAAAAGAAAATTATTCAAGCCAGAAATTTGTCGACCCCACCAACTTCTCAATGGGGTTGTTTTCTTCAATCAAAAGTACTACTTTTGATTGAAGAAAACAACCACTGAAATAGATAAAATAAGAAAAAAAATGTTGAGCTAGAAAAACTTTTATTTTCTCAACAGTTGTTTTTTTAAAACTTTTTTGAATGTCTGATTTTGGAAATCAGGCGTTATCTTTATGACGTTATAAGTGATGTACTTTGGCACGCGACTCCATTGCCGCGCTAAATATTTATGGTTTGCTCTCAACCGCGTTTTCAGGTTATAATAATTTGCGTTGTTTTCTAATGGCATCAATGAGTGGCATTTTATCACTTTTGATGCCACAAAATTAATTTCAATCTGCGCACCGATTAAAATAGTTAAAAATATTAATTTTTCAAAATATTTAAATGGTTAAATCCTTTGTTTTTAAGCATCCTCTTTCAGTAAAAAATGCTTTGAAAATTTCGGAAACGACCCCATTACCGAAATATGCCCATTCAATCATTCATTTTGAGATTAACAGATAAAAAGCAAAATTGGAATAAATTATTACAGTGGCATTGTGTGTCCGTATAAAAATTGTATGTTTTCAGATATGCAGGAAACATGAGTAAGAGTAGAAATAAAAATGTTGGAAATAGTGAAATTAATACAAGTTTCCTCAAATATTCATTTATGAATATGGTCGAATTTTGACCACAGGGCGAACACTAATTATTATTATTATATATAATAAATAAAATAAAATAATATGCTGAAGATAGTTTTAAAAAAATAAACCAAGTGGTCAACTTACAAAGGGTTTTTACAATACTCCAGACCAAAATTGGCGTACATTAGTGGTCAAGATAGACAAGTGGTCAAGATAGAGAGGTGGTCAAGTTACAGAGGTTTTCCTTCATTATATGTGATAGGGCAAATTCCGTTTTTGACAAAAGTGGTCAGCATAGACAGGTGGTCAACTTATAAGGGTATTCAACTTTTCAGGTTTTACTGTACCACATTTTATTTTGCGCGAAAATGCCTAATTTTAAACGGGAATAACCAAATGTGCTGCGTTTTCCTCACAAAATCTGCAGAAAATCACCTGCAGAAGTTTTGAAGAATTCTGCAGATATTTTAAAGATTTGAGGCTTTACCTTCAGAAAAACTGCAGTTTTCATGCAGAAATCTAGTTTTCCTGCTAAAAATTGGTGATCTTTGATCACCCGCCAACCCGCCCGGTCCCTCACCCGTCCTATCAGATCATGCGATAAATGCTTGTCTATGTATGTACTTTATCTCCATACAGAAATTTTTAATGTACCTTATGAGTACTTTTTTGTGTTAGTCTATAATCAGCTTCGTGTGCTGTTAGAGCTGTGGTTTGTACCTCATTAGTTTGTCATTTTGGAAGGTATACACGTGTTAGCCGTTCTGTTTACGGTGGTTTGGATACTTGCTAATTGTTGTGTTTATCTTCAGAAATCGTTAACACTCTTCTTGTACATATTTGTAAATACATTTGTTTTGTTTTCACATGAATGGAGTAGTAATTTTTATAATTTCTTGAAGTGCACCTTATTCGTAACAATTTTTAATTTAATCGGACTGTGAATATGTTCTATAAGTTCAATTATTGTATTATCAGCATACAAAATTAATGTTTTTGTTATAAATAAAAAACATAAATCACATACGGACACCCAAAGTCATAAATGTAGTTTATTACCCATTAGATGTCTTGGGTTCAATATTGATACAAGTTACTTTAAGAAATATACATGCGCAATGTCAAAATGAACAATTACCAAAGAATAAATTAAAAAAGGGTAAAAAAAAATAATTCAAATGCTTTGGGTTTTAGAGGAATTTTATAATTAAATATAATAGAAAATCAACTGGTCCTTCTTTCTTTCTCTCTCTCTTTTTTTTTTCTTTTTGACATTTGTGAGAAAATATGGGTATTATAAACACATCAAGACCGCCTGATAATAACAATAAAAAACATCTGTTGTAGGATTAAATTAAAGCAAAGATTATCCTAATTAATTTTAGTTTTTTATCGATATTCTGTGGCACTTCCGTGCTAGGAGTCATTTGTGTGATCTTCAAGATTCTTACTTTAAAATTATAAAGTATTGTTAAATCGGAAACAGTTATCCTTGCCAAAGCAATTTCCTTTTGAAAATGGAATTCGATTTAACCATGAATTCAACTAAGTTTTTTGCGTGATAAGTATTAATTTGCTATAATGATTCATTTTGTATTTTGTTATGAAATTTTTTAGAAAGAATATTTTTTTCCCAATATGTAATAAATATTCTAGTTATTGTAGAAGCTTAAATTACTCTAATGTAATGTTTTAATTGCAAAACATAATGTCAATAATAATATGTCATGCTAATTGGGCATTGGGGCTTATTATTTTGACGAACAGATAATTCGTCCCAATACATCAGGTTAAATAACCCACCTGAGGTAACATCACCAGACTTGTTGTTAGAATATGCAAAAATGACTAACGGTTAACCAGATCAAAGTAAATCATATTACGAACAGCGTAATAATTTCTAATTTAGGCACAAATAAAATGCTTAATTGCATTTCATACCCGACTTGCTCTGACAAGATATTTTGTCTTTTCAAATCAGCATTGCAAACCACGACACACGAAACTTTTTGACAACAAAGACAAGCAGGCGGGGTAGCAGTATAAAATTTACCACATTTTACCATTTTAAGTGCACGAATAGTTTTTTCGTCTAAAAAAAAATTTTTGAAAAAAAAATAGAACCGACTTCAAAATTGCTCTAAAAAGTGAAAAATAATTTTATTCTTTAAACACCATCGATAATACTTTTAAACATAATTTTTGAAGTTGGCGCAAAAACGATCGATAAAATCATTCACAACCATAACTCAACTACAAGTATAAATTTTACCAGGTCCAGTTTCTTCAGTACCACATGCATTACGCATTGATGACAGCATATTTAAGTAGCGATATAAATGTTTCGTTCCTAACTTTGGATGATTTTTTGATAAAAATATGAACGAAGCATGGTTACAATGGATTTTACGTTTTGTTTTTGCGCCAACTTCAAAAATTATGTTTAAAAGTATTATCGATGGTGTTTAAAGAATAAAATTATTTTTCACTTTTTAGAGCAATTTTGAAGTCGGTTCTATTTTTTTTTTCAAAATTTTTTTATTTCATTCTTTTTAGTGTAAATGTAGATATTTCAGTAAAAGTAAGAAGTTACCTAGTAAGAAGTTCGGTTCTATATCACTGTATTGCTTTAGAAAAGCCTTTATTCAAAATTATCATTACAATTACTATTAATGTTACTGTTATATGGCACCAAACTTTTATAACAATGAGTTTCATATTGTCGCGTAGATGAAGATAGCGAAGACAATGTGAAAGCCAAATGAAGCGAATACTTGAGAAAGTGCTGGAACTTTCCAGACTTGGAAAGATACAGAAATTAATAGAACATTCGAGAAAATACGGGAAACAGTAGAAACGAAATTTTAGTAAAATTCACTTTGTTCTAGTCGGGATTTGAACCCGGGTCGCTCGTGTGGGAAGCGAGAATTCTACCACTGAGCCACCGTTATCCACGGATGAAAAGTGCGAACTTCGCTACAATATCATTTTAATTGCATAAAATTTACTGTTTTTTGCCCATAACTTTTTTTCTAAAGAACAAATATGGTCAAACAAAGTAATGGGACCTAAGTTGAGCCATCCCCTATCCATTAAAAAAAGAATCATCAAAATCGGTTCACTAGGTGAGACGCTATGAGTGGACAAACAAAAAAAAAACATACATACGGTATGAACTGATAACCGCCTCCTTTTTGAAGTCGGTTAAAAAGAAAACTCATCTGCAACCTTCCGAGCAAGAAGTTTGTCCAATTTGTGATTATTCTTCGTGTTTGCAGACTCTCAAATTTTCTGAATTATTCCAATTCTATTAGATTTGTACCCAAGACCTTTTTTTTTTTATTAGACTGTTTAGCATTGATCCTGTTGCTGTTTTGAGCTTTCGTGCTTATATTCTAGCAATTCTCGTTTCGTTTCGACGTTTAAGCTAATAGTCTCATATAATTGTACCTTTTTTTGGAACGAATTGTGCTCTGTCAAGTTCTTGCTCTGTATTCGAGATAGGAAAGCTATTATACCTAATATTCGTCGTGTAAATAACACCCACTTCACCTGCTACGTTGACGTTTTTTATTACTTCCTTTTACAAAAAAGAAATGTTGTATTCGCAAAAAAAATTTCACTCAAAAATCGGCCTTAATTTCCATTTTTCTCATCCCTGAATGAATGTTGAGTTTATTTTTCAACCCGACCACACGTGGATATATGCCTATGAACGTACAGACACCCGAAATATCCATTTTGACGATCCCCGAGTTAATTACAACGAGTTTTCTCGTGACGTCTGTATGTACGTATGTATGTGTGTATGTGTGTGTGTGTATGTCGCATAACTCAAGAACGGAATCTGCTAGAAAGTTGAAATTTGGTACTTAGACTCCTAGTGGGGTCTAGTTGTGCACCTTCCTTTTTGGTTGTATTCGGCTGTTCTAAAGGGGGTCTTTTGCCCCTTTTTGAGGGGAAATCATTGTTAATTGCAATGTAAACTCAAGTGGTGTTATAATTTGGCGGACACATGGCGATATATCTCCAGTTTTTTTAGTCGCCAACTTGGCAATAAATTTGGCGGATTTTTTATTTATTTTTTTATTTTATTTTTTAATTTTTTAATCTGCTTTTAATTTAGCCACTGTTGGTGATATTTAGAGAGTAAACTATTGAATCACATTAAAACTGCCAATAATGAGAAAATGACATTAAATTGGAGTAAAAGAAAGTCATGTGATGCACACATCAGCTCGTTTTTCTTCCTCTGACAGCTCAGCTCACCTTCAATGATTGTTTTTGCTAATTTTTCTATTTATTGTTTTACTAATTAAAAAATTAGTAAAAACAAATTTTTCTAAACTTCTTTACTCTACCTAAGAAAAGAAATATTATAAGTAGTACAACATTTAAACACACAATAACACCTTACATTAAAAACATCAGGACGGCTGGAACGATCATTTAGACTATGATATAACTTAAAATGCATTACACACACACACACACACACATATATATATATATATATATATATATATATATATATATATATATATATATATATATATATATATATATATATATGTGTGTGTGTGTGTGTATATTTCCTTTTTTCTTTTGGTTTTATTTTTATTTATTTATTTATTTGTTGTTATTATTATTATTATTATTATTATTATTTGACTTTGCCTAAATATTGATAAACGTCTTCTCCAAAAGAAAAAGATACATTTATATTTGTTTTTATGCAAATTTCAAGTGTAGGAAAAAGTGGGGTAAGAAGAAGATATAAAACTTCAAACAAATTTTCCATCTTTAGGATGTGAATAAAAAAACTTGAAAATAATAACCACTACTTCCTCAAACTTTTTAGATTGATAAAACACATTTAAACTCTGGTTATCTCCTGTTGAAATAGGAAAAAGATCATCAAAATCGAAAAGTATTTTCCGTCATCTTATCCCAACAATGAGGAAAATAGATTCATAAATAAAACAATGTGTATGGCAGAACTTCATAATGATAAAAGTTGATTGCATTGAAAAAAAACTCTGCTGAAAAAAAAACATCCAAAAATGATGCAAAAAAAGTTTAGTCCCATAGTTGGTATTTGTCATTATTTGAAAATTTCCATGTTGTACATTAAGTAAACATATCCGAATCCGTATGGAGTAGATGTCTAAAGCAGAGTACCAACTGCGTATGACAGTTATTCCATTTTCCCCTGCATTATCATAAAACACTTCATGGTATACTTTTTTATTTAAAATGAATTCAAGCAACTTAAATGCCTAAAAATACGAAATTAAAATGTAACTTGATAAATTACTCTCTATTTTCTTCAATGAGTGTACAGGATGGTTATAAAATAACGTGAGGTGTTCATAGACCTCTACCAAGTGAAGTATTGGACGAAACATTGCCAAATTTCATGAGCGTACATAGCAGACCATGGTAATTCAAATTCTATTATAAAAATACTACCAAAAGTCACCACCAGGGGGAATTTTGGCGCCGCATAAGTGTATTACTTGCGAATACTGAAGAACTAAATGCCAAAAAATGTTACACACATCAAGTTTGTCGCTATAAGTAATTGTTGCTTACAAATGAGGTTCAATAAAACCAACAAGAAGTTTAAATTTGTAACAAGAGAAGAATTTTACCAAAAGTCGCCAGTAAGAAATTTCAGCGCGGCAGCAAGGATATCTTTCTGAATAATATTCATGTAAGATGGTGCACCACCCCATGTTGAACTTTAGGTACTGAGTGTATGGCGACAACATTTCTCTAATAGCTGTTTTATTAGTCATGCATTTTCTGGCAGTATGGAGATCGTGGTCGCCCAATCTTTCACCTTGTGATTTTTAACCATGGGGATTTCGTTACGGTGTTGTGTATCTGCGACATGTTCCCGATGTCTCAACTTTCAAAACTAGAAAAATGTTACAGGTAGGCGAAATTAATCCCCCCCTCCCCAGAGATGTGGAAAATATTGTGCATTGTATGCAGTACCTGGAAAATCTCGATGTTGGTCATATTGAACCTCATTTGTTGGCAAAAATCATATTTTATGAATAAAATTGATGCAGATTTTTATCAGTTAGCATTTAATCCTTCAATAGCCACAGTAATACACCTTTTCAATGCCATATTTTCCCGTGTGGCGATTTTTGGTACCTTTTTTTGTTTCAGAAATCGAAATTCCATGGTCTACTGTGTATGCCCATGGAATTTGGCAATGTTTCGTCTAATACTTCACTCGCTCTGAGTACAGAGGGCTCTGAACACCACGTTATTTTATAACCACCCTGTAGATTAAATGCATATTTGAAAGAATTTTGTACTAATATTGACGGCTGTTAAGAACATGTACTAAAAGGTACTAACCCAAAAATATAAAACATTAGGATTTATTTTGGTTTATTTTGGCTTTGATTCATTTATAAAATACTTTCATTTTTGGAAATATACAATTCATCGCACAACTAAACTCATTATGAAGTGTTGTGTGTCTATTCTTGTAAATTCAAACGTATTTAGTTACATATTTTAACAGGATTTTAACTGGATGATTGTTTTCAGTCAAAATTGTGTTTTCGTTCAAACTAAATTAAATGTGTGTTCCAGTTGGTTAAATGTAAACTTAGCGGTAAATAATAATAAAAACTCATCTACTATTATACATTAAATATTGTATTAGGTTTCCCGCAATACCAGATGAAAATGGGACAGTTAAATCTTACGCATGAATATGCAATTAAACACAGAAAGCTATTTGAATGCATGTTCATTTCAAAGAGATGATTATTAATCTTCTACGAATGTAAGTCTCTCAGTTTTGTAATCCTGCACTTTTTTCAAAGTAATTAAGAAACGGAAAATAAGCTTTGTTTTGTAATTAAATTTCGCAATATCGTAATCCTTAGAACAGAAACAAGATTTGCTTTTCGTTTCCCGGAGGCAAATAAAGTGTAATAAGTAGCAAATAATTGCACTTTTGATGACAAACTTTAGTAACAATCCATAGAAAATTAGATTTTAAGCTTGTTTTAAATCTACTTGCGGGATTTCGGGCACTTTAATGTATCTCTCTTACAACGACGAAATTAGAATTATATTTTTAAAAAAAGAGCATGAGTTTTGTTCACTTTAAATTAGTTTCAATGCATCTAATACTGTGGTTTTTGGTAAAAATGCATTTAAATAACTTTTTTTCAACTTTAAAATTGCCAACTTTTTTTAAGTTGCCTTAAAAATACAAGTGCGTAAGCTTTTTCTGGTAAATCTTTCTAGATACCCAAAAGCTATATTACATTGATTATATTTGTCAGTCCTAAAAATCTGTTAAGATATTTATGTATCTAATCGTTCAGGGTTTTTGTTTCTCGACATTCGCAGATCATTTTGATACGTTAGTATGTATTTTTCCCTGTGTCGTGGTAACTGATAATTTTCAAGTACTAAGAAATGATATTAAAAAAATCATTTTTTTAAAAATAATAATGCTATTTTTTTACGTTAATTGTTAACGTCAATTTACTTATCCACCTTTCTATGATTGATTCCAAAACATTTATTCTTAGGCAATAATTTTCCACCTTTCTAAAACTATTTATCTGTGGCATACACGTATCCGGGCGTCGCAGCTAGTACATTTTTGTTACAATCCGTTTTCATTAAAAGGTTTTAGTTATTATTATTTTTTTTCTAAATGGCGTATTTTAATAAGAGCAAAACAGTTTTTAACAGTTCCTTTTTTCATTTGAACTTCTTCAAATGACCTAAAATCAAACTTAATCCCTTTTGTATGCCATTAAATAAGTTTTATTCAAAAATGTTTTATTTTTTCTTTGAAACGGTTGTAAGAAATAAGCACGGAACTAGTAGTAAAATCAATAGAATAGGTCACAACTGAGTATATTTGATTTAAAAAATTTTAAAGCTAGAATAAAATTCCCAAAACGATATAAGTTGCTAAAAAACTGCCTAAAAATGCGTGAAAAAACGTTTTGAAATGTTACATTTTAAATGAAAACAACAATTATGCAAATAATAACATTGATTTATTCTTAAGAAGTATTTAGTTAAATGCAGGAGTCGTTAAAATGATAATTAACTTAAAATAAGCTTTTTTTTGCTGTAATAAGTATTAAATTCTGGAAAAAGAAGTTAAAATACACATTTTGGTTTTTGGAAAGGATTTTCGATTATTTTTTAAAAAAATAATTACGCACATGTCTGATCCAAAACTGCTTCGTACGTTTTTTTTTTTTTTTTTTTTTTCTGAAATATATATATTTATATAAGATTATTTATGCAGGCATTGATATCCAACAGAAGATTTATAAGTGTGTAGTTATCACACTTTCTCAAGCGTTGAAAATGGAAATATAAAGAAAAAATAATAAGCAGCATATCTATAAAAATAATGAAATAAGATTCAAATAAAACTAAACAATATAAAAAATATTAGTACGGGAAACATTATTTGTACTTGAAGTAAATACCATGGACTAAATATCATTTTCCTTTAGTTATGTAAAGAAAATTTAAATCTTACGATTTTAAAAGAACTTATTATGGTGAAATAAACGAAGTGCTAATGTACATTATAACTAATTCCACATCTTATGTATATCTGATGCGTTAAAACAAAAGATGCCTCGTAATATAATTTTTTAGGCAACTATTGGTGTAAAAAATAAATAAATAAAATATTGATGTATGTACTAAAAGCAGGAACTTAAAAGTCGACTTTTTCGCATTTTCTTTGACAATGCTTTCGTCCCAAAAATACTGCTAAAATAATTTAATACTGTTTGAGCATCTCCAGAAATACCCATAACTCTGCAAAAAAAAAAACCAAAGAAAGGGGCAGTGGACTTAGCAAAAAGTACTGAAAAATGTAAAATATGTATAAAGAATTTCCCTCCCGGTGATTTCGTCTTCTTCTTCTTCTTCAAAAAAAAATATTTTAGGAGAAACCAGTACTTTCATTTTATGCGCAACAATTATATTGAAAAGACAATTCTCAACACACCTAACATTTTTTACCATTCATGTATTACACAAATTTATTTTTAGGTCTGAAAAATGTTACCGTTCGCTTTGAATTTTCCAACCGACATGATTGCAGTGCTGCTTCAAACCCTTTGAGACTTGGTGACAAATCAGCTGGCTTAGGAGCAGACATTTATATGGCAATGCCCTGTGGAAGACAAAATTTTACTTGAAAGTTTTCAGTCAGGCTCAGTATAAAATACAATTGCTAGGGTGTTTTTGTTACACTCTTGGGGGAGACAGAGGATGAATAATAACGTTTCGATTGTGAGAAATGGGAGTTTAAAATGTAGCGCAAACAATTTCTGTGTTTTCCTTTGAAGATAAAAAAGTGTTTGCTTAAAGCTGCATTAAATAAGAGAAGTTGAATATTTTAGTTTCTCTAATCTGAATCAGTAAATGTGAAAGTTATATTGTTTGCTCTAAAATAAAAAAAAATAAGAAACATTCGGATAAGATTTTGGCATGTAAGCAACAAGGGACTCAAACCAAGTCTTTCGGTATAGCAAGTAAATAGGAAATTTGGGCTTTTAAAACAACAGCATTAAAATTTTTCGTTAATTGACTAACTCTAAAATGGAATTTAAACTCGCTGGACCGATTTTTTTTCTTTTTGTACTCTTAGAAAAAAAAAAGAGAACACATGTAATTTCTGCATATTCCTTTTAGAGAAAATACAAATTAGTATTTTTTTTAAAATACTACTTAAACTACTTTTCTACAGTTTTACAATTTGTAAAAATAAAGGATGAGAAATGAAATTTTGTTTGTGCTTGAGAAAATTGTTATGATTCTTAATCTAGGATGTGAGAAGGTGCTAAGGATAAGCAAAGTATTTCTTTATTCGCATCTCCGAATGGACAATTTTTAGCAGATGAATTTTTAGAATTAAAACTAGTAAATTAGTCTGTTATCCTATAGAATAAGCAAAGTTTTTTTTCTTTTATTTCTTTTAACAAGTTACGTGTACAAGTAAAACTCTACTGGATTTTTTAATTTAATACATATATTTATTATCTTAATAGTTAATTAATCAATGACTCAGACATAGAATAATTTAACGAGGACCATCCTTTTTTTATATTAAAATACATCAGTTCTGCTTTTATTAATTACCGTTGTTCAGTTTAATCTGCTTAAACTAGGGTTAGCTAGAAAAAACGTAGCAACTGATTTTTGCGTATTTATGTCAATATTTTTCCTTTTGTTCATAAGATATTTTTATTTAAAACTCATGTTTTTACCGTGTAATTTGAAAAAGTAAAAAATAAATAAATAAATAAATAAATAAATCAAATATAATAAAATAAACATAATAACGCAATATTTTTTTTTCTCTTCACAAAAAATTTATATCGTTTTTAAACACTGATATCATTATAATGTATCCACAAAGAGAGAGAGAGAAAAAGAAAGAAAGAGTGAAAAAAACATTATGAATACGTCATACAAAACAACGTCAGATGAATGTGATTAAGAAACCTTCTTAATCACATTAACCAACCTTTTTTAATGGATTTGAGACGGACATCTCTTCTCAGCTCATAAAGATATATTTATATATTTTTTTCCTATTTCAATGAAATATACGTCAATTTGTCTTGTATGTAGTTTTTCACTTTAGATACTAAAGGAAAAGAGAGATAAAATTTAATACATACTCAACTGTTAAAAATTTAAATATTTTTAGGAAAATGCATCTCACTGGAAGAAAACATCGCATTTTACAATTTTTAATTTTTAAATCCGAAAATCCATTACAATAATAATAGGATAAATGATTTATATACGTTTAATTACAAATTCAAAATGCGTTAATATTTATCTACCTCAACTGCATGCTTTCCTTATTTGACCTTATTAATCCTGGCGTTTTGATAATAGAAGAGTTCATAACAGAGTAAGTTTTGCATTGTTGTATGTATGCCCCAATCTTCTGTTCAGGTTTCTATTTTTCAAAAAAAAATTAAATCGCTGCACAATGCACCGTAAACCAGGAAAGTGTTCCAATAAGTCGTGACAATTTTTTTCAAATCAAATTTTTATTATATTAGGAATCTCTTTTGGCTGCTTGTTTCTATTTTTTATTCATATTTAAAGCAAGCAAAAAAAAGCATAGCAGTTTAAACTCTAACAAGTTTTGTCTTCGCAAAAAGGTCTAAAGACTCCTTTTTTATGCCTGTTTTTGAAGATCATTGTCTAATTAGCTAAGATGGATAAGTTTACAGGGTCTGTTCAATAAGTATCAGAACTGGCTTCAAAATCAAAATTGATGCAGGTATCATTACAACTACTTCATAATCATCAAAATGCATTCCTCCTGCATTGATATTTTTAGTTCGGTGAGTCTGCCACTTGTCAAAAGTCCATTGGAAGTCGGTTTCCGGAATACTGCTGAGAACTTTTGTCATCACCTCTTCAACTGCCTCGCTGGAGTTAAACCGATGTCTATTGGGCACCCTTTTCATTCACAAGAAAAAGTTCGGTAGAGCCAGGTTTGGACTGCGGTGACCAGGTCTAAACTGTCCAACATTTCTTGCAAAATTTCCACCCGCTCAAAACTTTCGACACCAACTTTGCGCACACTTTTCTCATCGCAAGATCCTTTTTGTTACAATGATTTGGACAGTTTTGAGTGAAAACTGATCTCCTCACTAATAAGGGCGATAGTAAAACGCCTGTCAGGGTCCCAAACTGTTTTCACTTTGACCTCCTGAGCGGTAACGGCCTTCTTTAAACATTTTGTGGCACTCAAAAACTCTGTTGCGGCTAACTCATCATCTAGCATAAGCCTGTTTTATGAGCTTAAGGGTCTCTGACGCGGATTTCTCGAGTTAAAAGCAAAACTTCACATCTTAGTGCTGATCGGCGGTCCTCTCCATGCTTGTTCGACGACACCATAAAAAATCACACGTCACAAAAATCCACTGTTGTCTCAACGCATGCCCGCAGTGACTAAATTAAACTTCACCTGAGGGTTGGAGGAGTCCTCTAACAATGGCAACCGGTCGGAGCGCCCTCTATATTTGTTGAACATATTTATTGACCATATTATTGAGTGTATAGTTATGCCAGAACCTCTTTCTTTCAGTTTGATATAGTTAAAAAACGTTATTATTATTATTTATTTATTTATTTATTTATTTATTTATTTTTTACCTTCAGTGGTTCGATGACGACACACGGTTGAACTAAAAATTTTGTATTAGAGAGAATCACTAAATTGGGGAAAGGTTTGTACTGTCTTTCAATTTGACGAGCTTTATGAACCAGTGACTCGTTCGAGAACCCCTCCAGAAGACCGGACGAGATATCTACATTTCGATTCCAAGAGTAGTTTAGCTTAAGACTTGTTTCAAGTATTTAGCAGTAAGTTCTCGCCCCTAAGCAAGGAATAAGGCAGAATGCAATGTACCAGACTGACCAGTAATCACATTCAGAGAAACTGCAGTCTCTGGATGTGATAACGAGGAGGTCCAGGAAATTGCATGTTATTTCAAGAACTTGTAAATGTAATTTATTACTATAGTCGCTGGCTGATACGTCGTAAAGATAATGAATGAAAAGTTGAGAAAAACGCAATTTCAACAAATCTAGCAAGAAATCGAATTCCTCAAAATGAATAATAGCTCCTCAGTAATTATCAACCTTGCATCTTAGCCGAAAAATCTGTTTATATATATATATATATATATATATATATATATATATATATATATATATATATATATATATATATATATATATATATATATATATATATATATATATATATATATATATATATATATATATATATATATATATATCATTTGGAAAATGAAAGCCATTACGAAATTTTTCATTTTCTTTTTTTCCGCTTAGAGGCCTTGAATGACTTTATCTTCTTTCGAAAATTGTTACAGAATTTTCGTTCTGAAATTAACTACTGGAGGGCGCAGCAAATTTAATTTTCTGAATGCAAATTGCCTGAAGAGTTCACCTTCAAAAGCTTCTCCTGTAAAATTTCATTTTTTCGTATTGTGGGAACTCTTTTTTCCAAATGAGCGATATATATATATATATATATATATATATATATATATATATATAACATAAGGAAAGAATTTTGAAAAACTAGTTATAATATTTATTAACTGAAAGTTTTTTTAATTTTAAAATCACATTTCTTGGTAACAATAGGAAGCAGAAGCAAATTTTTTTTGCCAATTTTATTCATTAATTTTTTTTCCAAAACAATTAGTTTCGTTTTTCAATAAGTACGAAAATACATAGATGAAAAAAAAACACAATGATGCTTAGAGATAAACATCATATATATATATTTGCAATTTTAATGCAACGCTTTAAGAGTAAACATAACGACTTTTATTTTGCATTCTCCATATACCATTTCTTTGAATACTTCAGCTGTTAAGAACATTTAGCAGATAAAGACAAATACGTTTTTCTGCTTCATAAGTTTTTATGACTAAAATAACGTCTTTTAATATTTTATGATGCGAAATAATGCTTTGTTTTTCATTTTTCTTCCGTCATTGCATACCATTGAGAGTTAAAATATCTTGTTAAATTCAATTTTATACGTTTAGGCCCTTTTTTTTATACACAAATTGATTCAAAAGAACGAAATGTAGGGTTAAAAAAGATATTTTAACGTTCAGTAAAAAAAGGTTGAATCAATAGATAGAATATTACTTCATGCAAAAAACATCTGCACTATGTCTGTTGATGTGATTAAAAGAGTAATTAATATTCAAAAACATTTTCCGCAATTAAAAAAATTGTTTTGTTTTAGGTATTAAAATTACTTTTCAAATAATAAGAAAATAATTTATTTTGTGTTATATATTAATAGTGTATTCCATATAATAAATACGTGTCCTTCCGAATCGCTACTGGTTGAAAAGATACACAAAATAGAGGAATAATAGGGCAAAGTGAAATTGTAAAATATTTAGTCGTCTTTTAGCGTCACCTATCTAGTAATATTATAACTATGTAGTATCATATTTGTCTATTCCAGTTAAGAAAAAAAATACCCCTGTAAATCATAGCAAGGGATAATACAAGCAATGTTCAAAAAATAATACTTATATTGTATTTTTTTTACGTCGAAAGCTATTTTTAATGTTATTAAAAGATAAAGTTCTTATCATTAACTTTTAAAATATTAATTGAGACCTTCTAATATTGGTATGGCAGTATTTATTTACATAATAATAAGGTTTTTGCATTTTAAATATTTTGTACAATTAGACAAGTACATGCGTGGCAAAGTGGATGGTGCTAAATGAAATAGTTCATTTCGTGTAACTATTCAATCATTTGTTAAATCTCTTACTTATTTTATTTATTAATTACTTTATTAACATACCTTAGTTTAATAATTAACTTATTTATTCATTCACTCTTTTACTCATTTATTTGTCCTAATACATTAATTAATCAATTAATTAAATTATTCGTTTATTTTTTTCGGAATATTTTATTGTATTCATTCAACCTTTTTTATTTACTGATTCATCTGATCAAAAATATTTCTTGTAATCGAATAAAAAATATTTCATTTCAAAAATTTTTACTTTTTCACTTGACCCCATAAAGAAATACAAAGTTAAAAATATTTTCACTTTTTTTTTAAAGCGAAACTATTCTGCCAAAAAATAGCAATACTAGATAAATGCAAATTTTATTATGAAATACGATGTTCTCTTTTTATTTGTACTGTAATTTTCAATACAAATTTCCAATTTGTTTATTTTGAAAAAGCTCGCTGATCTTAACTATTTCACTTTTCCCTACCTTTCCCTACATGACTGTCATTTTCCCTTTTACATAGCGCAGAAAGTATTATAATCACAAAATGAATTTCACTAAATTATGAGGCAAAATTTCAATTTTGTTTTTCTCAAAAGAATGTTGAGGGTTTTTTTTTTTGAGCAATCACGATTGCTTATTGTTCTCATTTGACAGTCCTTGATGTTGTGGTTCCTTTTTCAGCTTGAACCAGGGTCCTCTGCAGCACCACCGCCAGCCGGCAGCGGCGCGGTGCTACACACGCATGCTCATACACATACACACTCACACACGCCCGCGCGCCTTTACACACATACACAGGCCTACGTGCACACACGTAAGCCTACACACACACACAACCAAACACACGTAACCACCCAGGAGGAGGGACATGCTTGGGGGGGAGCCATTTCTAGAAACAATAACTCTAATCAGTATGGTGTTGTCGCAACTCGTGATTGCGAAAAACATAATTTGAATTCAAAGTTTCAGAATTCAAATTAGAGTTAATTGGGTCACAGTTTTTTTTTCTTTTTTTTTATTTTATTTATTTATTTTTTTGAATTGACCGCAATGGTATGTTTACCTAAAACGTATGGGCTACCGAAGCATCCATGTTGAATATCCCAAAGTTAATTCTTCTATATCAGTTTCTAGTTACTGTATATATATATAACTGAACAAGGAATACTATTTATTACGAAATTCAAGTAACTATAAAATTTTGCTTAAAAACTAGCCATAAAAGTACCAAAAACTTCAAATAAAAAGAAATACGTTTCAATAGAGTTGCTATGAAAATATATATATATATATATATATATATATATATATATATATATATATATATATATATATATATATAATATTTTAAACCTTCTCTCCACCCCTTTCTTTAAATAATACATTAGCAGATTTAGATTTCGGTAATGATTCTCAAATAAAACATGTACCTTAAAAAAGTAGTACTTTTTTCCTTAATACAAAATAATACAATCATCTACGTTACCGGAATTTTATCAAAAGGAAATCAACTGCAGTAGAAGTGGTTTCCGCCGATTTCAGATAGGGTGTTAAAGATATGGTAATGATCTCCATCTAGTGGTTCTCCTATGGGATCCTACTTCTATTAGCTAGGAAATAAAAATAAACGGGATAGATACGAATTGTACACAGCAGAATCCAATACATTTATTCACATTTGTAAGTGAAAATTTTGTAGTTACGGGATATATTCTGTCTATTTTAATTTATTTTCAAAATAAATGTGTTTTTCTGACTTTAAAGATATCTATTTTTGCAGTGTGTTGTCGAGTATAATGGAATCGGTGAATTCATTTTTCAATATTCGTGCTTTATGTAACATTTTTAAAGAATATAATGATACTTTTAAAGTATTTAATTTACGAGTTTTAGTTAGCAACAGACCCATCTATACTGTTAGCAATATTAATTTCATAGGTTTTGGTACATAAACTTATAACAAATCTGAATAAGTGTTTCAAGTGACTATTTGTTTCAAAAACAACTTACCACTTTACAAAAAACAAACAATCTATTTCTTTCAGAATAGATTTTTGGAGACATCGCCTTTTTTTTTTTTTTTGGAGACACCGAAAACCGAGAACGAGACGCGTCTCTACATTTAAAAACAATCACTATGATACAAAAACCATAAAAGAAATTAACTAAACGAAAAAAATCAAAAACAGCTTATAATACAAAATTAAAACGATGAATGAAACGTTTATTCCCAAAACTAATCCAATACTTTTTCTTGAAATTTTATATTAGGTGAAAAAAAAAATCCCAGTATGCCTACATTTTTCCATACAAGCTAACTTTCGTTTAAAAAAAAAAAAAAACCTTTATTGGACAACCAACATATTTTTTTTTCTTTTAAAATATTAGATATGCATTTACGGACAAAGCTAATTTGGACCCATATACTCACGATTCCCCATAAGTAAAAATACTCGTTCGATCTTGGGTTCAAATGTAAATTCAGCCTTGCATCTGAGTATAAGACTCATCAAGTTTCGAATGTGCAACAATAAGGATTTCGTAATGTTTGATATGAATTTGAACTCATATGCTCACGATACCTTATCAGTATAAATATTCATTTGTTCTTGGGTTCAAATGTAAATTCAACCCTGCATTTCAGTATAAAACTCGTGATGTTTCAAATATGCAACAATGATGATTTCGCAATTATTTATATGAATTTGGATTCATATACTCACGAGTCTCTATAAATAAAAATATTTATTTCGTCATGGGTTCAAATGTAATTTTAGCCTGGCATCTATATATGAGACTCGTCATGTTTTGAATATGCCACAATAAGGATTTCGTAATGTTTTATATAAATTTGGATTCATATACTCACGAAATTCCTGTATATCAGTAAAAATATTCTATAGATCTTGGGTTCAAATGTAAATTCAGCCTTGCATCTGAGTATGAGACTTGTGATGATTTGAATATGCAAAAATGAGGATTTCGTAATGTTTTATATGAATTTGGATTCATATACTCAAGAGTCCCTATAAGAAAAATATTCATTCGGTCTTGAGTTCAAAAGTAAGTTCAGCCTTGCATCTGTATATTATACTCGTGATGTTTCGAATATGCAGCAATGCAGCTTTCGAAATGTTTCACACGGCGCTTACGTAAGCAGTGAAGTTGATAGTTAATAAACTATATTAAAGTAAGTGGTTTTATTTATTTGCATACCGGATGCAATTTTTTACAGTTATGAAAAGTTCAGATTTTCAGAAATAATTTTATTCTGTAAAATAAATATTTATCTAAAATAAACTCAGGAATCTAAACATTTTTAATATCATCTCTTGCAGAGATGACATAATAAAAGAAAAGCTTACGAATGTTTTTAAAAACCCTTCCAATATTTGCTTCCTGTACATTTTCCCTTTGCAAAGTACTAGACTCTGTACAAACTATTTGTTTTATTCAAAAATCTTTAAACAAAACAATCGTTGCATGGTTTCATCTTTTTGGAACATTGAACAGTTTTTTTTTTTTAAATATAGAAAACGTATTTAATTTGTAGATAAGAAAGTAAGTAATACATAAGTATATCAACAAACGAAAATAGTATCCTTGCGTGCAAGATATATGACATTTATCACCATATTTTTAAGAAAATGTTTTTGAAACAATGCTCTGAGCAAACAAAGATTCAAGAATACATTATTGTAGAGGTTTTTTGTTACTTCATTATATAATGATGTTTAAATTAAGAAATTTATTTTTTAATCCTTTCAAAATGCAAAAATATGTTTAATTTATAATAACGTAACAATAAACATGTAAGACAAAATACATGAATTTCGCAGAAGGGTAAAATATGAATATTCATATATATAATAGCCAATTCACTGATCGAGTAATGCTCTGATGTCTTAAACGATCTGATGTGTGCATTACATGACTTCCTTTTACTTCAATTTAATGTCATGTTCTCAATTATTGGTAGTTTTAATGTGATTCAATTCCTATTCCTATTCAGAGTCACAATTGACTACAACTGTATTTATGTCGAGGACTGCATACTAAGTGCCTTCCCTCCATTATTATATATACCGATAGATGGCAGCACCATCACCGGATCGAACAGTTAATGAGAATTTAGAACTAGTCCAGGAGCTAATAGCTACCTGGTGCTAGCACCCCCAGAGGTATCGTTTCACTTGGAGGACATTGAGACCACGAGCATATTTAACGTCGCACAGTCCTTTTTAATGACGACGGTGGGTCTTCGATCATCGAGGTTCAAACTCAGGACCCTCCGGCCCCGAATCCGACACTCTACCGATCGGGTTACCACGGCCCATGTGATTCAATAACTTACTCTCTTAAATATCACCAACTGTGGCCAAATTGAAACCAGATTAAAAAAAAAAAAAAAAAAAAAAATGCCAAGTTGGCGACAAAACTTGGCGACCAAAAGACTGGTGATATATCGCCAAGTGTCCACCAAATTATAACACCACTTGAGTTTACATTGAAATTAACAATGATTCAAATTTCAACTTTCTAGGACATTCCGTTCTTGAGTTATGCAACATACATTGGGGAGACCGGGGTAAGATGACGAATGCCTTAATTTTTCTGTTGTAAACTAGGTAACTGCATCAACTGCATGCTACTGGCTCTCCTACCCGCTGTTCGTTCAGCAATAGTATAGAGACGCTGAAATCGCCGTATTTGTGTTAGTTCTAAAGCTCTGATTGTTTACCGTTGCTACGGTATAACTTTTATGCATGTGTAAATAGCTCCTATAAATAAGCTATCCTATATGTATATGCTGCATATACATATAGGATATATCGTGTCTCTTGAGTATTTATGAGTAACTTAGTTTAAATACTACCTATTGCTATGAATAAATGTCAATTAATCGCCTTTTTTTATGGCAATGGAGAAGAATCCGTTAAAACAGGCAGTCTGGGGCAAGATGACGGGCAGCAACGCGGGGCAAGATGACGAGCTTGCCTATTTCCAGTGTTTCGGAATTTATTAAACTAACTATGTTGTCCACTTTATTAAATTCCTGTAAACGCTGTGTGTTTGCCCACGCAACCTTGCGCTTCTCCTCTGGGGCTAAAGGACGCATTGAATCAAGGGAGGTATCGTTCGAAAGCGGGTGACCAGGGGCTATTTATAAACCAGTTGACCAAATGACTAGTTGAATGAATTAAACCAAATAATCTTCTGCTCTGTTGATTATTGACAATCATAAATCTCACATAGCTTTGCAGGCCATCTTATATTGCAGTGAAAAAGCATTATCATGGTTGGGTTGCCATTTCACACAACGCATCGTCTCTAGCTCCTGATGCGTCATTTTTCTGCCCATTAAAAGCCTACTATAGTCAAGCATGTGATAACTTTATGGTCATTCATCAAGGACAAACTATCACAGAAAAAAAATATTGGTAAACTTTTGAGCACCGCTTTCTTCAAAGCAGCTACAATCGGAAATGCCGATAAAGGATTTAAAGAATAAGGTATCGAATCTCATAATTCTCTTGTTTTTAGACGTTGGACGGACTATGACGTTGTTGGCTCTGAAACTGAGAATAATAGTGCTAATCATCAGACCTCGGGAGTAGAAAACCAACATATAAACCTTCGAGACGAAGCAGAAGTTATGGCAAATGCTGATTCCGATACACCAAAAAAGCATGTCAGTGTTTTTTATTGCAATGCATTGCCTAAAACAACACAATGCGGGAAAACAAAACTGAAGATCAAACATTCTTACAAGCAAGCTCACCCATCAAGGAAATGTCAGAACAAGGAGCAAAGCGGAAGAAAAGAAAAGAATTATTTTAAAAAACAGAGAAATAAGCTCGTGAAGCTAAAAAGGGAGTAAAAAAAAACTCAGACCAGGTTCCTGTAGGCCCAAGTCTATTACTGCGGGCCCGTATTCATGCCATGCAATGCAGTTGCATCGAATTCAAAGAATAGTGTTCTAAGATACCTTGCTTGGAAAGTGGAATTTTGTGACCCTCCAACAGAAGAATGGATCCAGAGCTGTAAAAGCCAAGAATGGTGGCATGAGGAATTTTCCTATCATGAAAATGGTATTTTTATTTGTGTCTATTGTTAGCTGTAGAACTTAACACTTGAACATTACGCTACAATGCATTACGCTTAATTTGATACTTAATAAAGTGTAAAAACACAGTTATCATTTGTAAAATTAGGTAACATATTCAAAACATAAAATATGTTCAACCTTGTTCAACGTTGTTATCTTGCCCCTATGTCAAAGTCAATGTCTATGTCAATGTCTATGTCAAAGTCCATGTCAAAGTCTATGTCAAAAAAATGAAAATATCCTTCTTTATTTTTATTTGAAAAATTAAATGGTAATATCTTTAATACTACAAAGGACTACTCTAACAGAACATGTAAAATTAATTTTACTATCCTTAAAAATAAATTAATAAACAACGAAAATTGTTAGCATAATCATCTTGCCCCGGTCTCCCCTACGCACATACGCACGTCCGCACATACATACAAACGTACATACAGACGTCACGAGAAAACTCGTTGTAATTAACTCGGAAATTGTCAAAATGGATATTTCGCGTGTCTATACGTTCTTAGGCACTTATCCACGTGTGGTCGAGTCAAAAAAAAAAAACTCAACATTTATTCGGGGGTTAGCAAAATGGGAATTAAGGTCAATTTTTGAGTAAAAATGTTTTTCGCGAATACAATACTTCCTTTTTTGTAAAAGGAAGTAAAAATGAAAATCACGCCATAGCACGAATCATGACATTATTTTATTGTTGAAGCAAAAACAATTAGTTAGTTCTTTATAATTTGATAATATTTTTTTTTTGGCATGTTTGACATGCAGGGAAATGCTGTATTTTGAAAAGGCTGAACTGGATCAGAGGACTTAACTTTTTTACTGGACTGGTAAGACTGTAATTTAAGTAGAATGAAGAAACGAAAAAGTGGTCAACAATGAACGCTATCTACTGGAGTTTGGGGTCCATCCACTGGAGTTAGGGTTAAAATTTCAACTATCAAAATATCAACAAACTGAAAAATGCTTCGTTCAAATTTAGAGAAGCAATTTTCACTCGTCATATCTTGACGGACGATTTTCTAGTTATTACATAAATATAATTCTAAAAAATACGTTTTAATGTTTGAATACATTTCTACATTACTTTTACGAATCATAAATAGTGTTGTTTTCTATGTTTTTATATTGTGAAATTCATTTTCTTTGATGTATAAAATATTTAAATACAGTTATAATTTTCAAGCAGAAATGGTACTGTTAGGTGGTTAAAATATTTTCGTTCAGTTTACAATAATCAGATTTCAGATTTTCTTAGTTATAAGTAACATAAAGCTCCGAATCGACCACGAGCTTAAAAAGACAATACATCCAGTTTTAATTTTTTTTACATTTATTTACTACACATGAACCATCTGTATTTATTTATTTAGAAAAATACATGGTTGAATGTTCCTTCACGACATATTTATAACTGCAGTGAAATACTTACTATGCTATTACTTTGAAGTGTATATAAGAAGCAATAAAAGTAATTTAAGCAGAAATGATTTATTTTCTAGAGAAAAAAACTTCGAGCATTCCCCCGTTTAAAGAAAAAAAAAAAATTATAACTAGAAAGTCACCCGTCAAAGTATGACGGGCGAAAACTGCTTTAACATTTGGACGAGGCATTTGTCTGATCGTTGATATTTTGATAGTTGAAATTTTAACCCTAACTCCACTGGATTAACCTCATAATACAGTAAATAAACGTTCATTGTTGACCACTTTTTCGTTTCTTCATTCTCCTAAAATGATAGTTTTACCAGTAAAACAGTTAAGGTACCGGATCCAGTTTAGCCTTGTCAAAGTAAAGCATTTCCTTGCATGTCAAACATTATCAAATTATCATACCTGGACGCGAGTTTCTTTGTTGATGACGTCAGGAGAGTTACTCGAGCAGTGAATTCTTCATTCTATATGTGAGATTTTAAGCTCCTTCCCCCCCCCCTTGCGTTATACTGTGTAAAAATGGAAATGTCGCTAATTTGTATCTTAAACGCTAGTTTCTATCTTCAAAAAATGTTATAAAAGGAACCTAAACTAAAATTATTTCAAAAACAATTTTAATTTTTAAAATGCATTTTTTTTATAGCTCAAAATCTAATTTAGTGACTAAGTAAAGTCTTACATAAGTTCAATGAATACAAAACTAGAAAGTTTTTCCGAAGTTTCCGTTAGATAATAAGGAGGATGGGTTCATTATAGAGGTTTAATTTAGCGAATCATTCATTAAAGTTAGAATATTTTCGTCAGGACTGAACTGTAAATTGCTGAATTTTTATCAGTTATTTTAAAGAAGTAAAGATATATATATATATATATATATATATATATATATATATATATATATATATATATATATATATATATATATATATATATATATATATATATATATATATATATATATATATATATATATATATATATATGGTGTTCCGTTTTATCCTGCAAGACCTAGACCTTTATTTTCTCAACCGTTAGTCCTAGATGTATACCTAGATGTACACCAATTGAAAAAATGTTCAAAATCAGATGCAGAGTTAAGATATTGAAAGTTTGAAGTAAGATAAAATTAGTCAAAAAATACAAAATGTAACTTTTATACAAGCCCTCTGTCCCCGAATTTATATTTAGAGAAATAATCTCCAATGAAAACTATTACTGACACAAAAAACTTGACACTTGTTCGAACAAAACTCAAAGAGATATTCCATTTCAAAGTTTTAAGGGATCATACAGAAAATGAGAATGGAAATTATACCCTTTCAGAAGAGTGACAGGTCTTCAAAGTAAGAAAAACAACGAATTTATATTTTTCATTGCAATTCAAAATAAATGCAAATTTTATGCCGTGATAGGCAAAAACACACTAAAATACCTTTAACAATTTGAAAAACCACACTCAATACTCACATATAATTTTAAACACCTGTTATCCGCTATATTTTCACCCAAGCGAGTGAAAAGTGGTGTAAGTCACAAAACGCTGCGTTTTATATCGCGATGAATATATTTCGTACTTATTTCAAAATTTTTTATGTTGGAATTGTTTTTCAATGGAGATTATTTCCCTTAATATTAGTTAGGGGACCTGTGTCCTGTATAAAAAGTTAAGTTTTGTATTTTTTGACTTCTTTTTATTTTTACTTCAAACTTTCAATATCTTAACTCTGCATCTGACTTTGAACATTTTTGCAATTGGAAGTATACATCTAGAACTACAAGTTGCGAAAATAGAGGTTTTAGGTTAAAATGGAACACCCTATATATATATATATATATATATATATATATATATATATATATATATATATATATATATATATATATATATATATATACTGAAATCTCAAGTAATGTACACACACAGTGCTTTAGTATTGGCCACTTCAAGTTTTATATTTGAAAAAATAATTTTTCAGGTCTCCCAATGAATTCAAAATGGCATCATACGTCTACTAGGTATTACGTACGTTTGAATCCATTGGCAAACCCGGCATCCTATTGCTTCAAATATAATTATTGAAATGGCATTAACTAAAGCTCTAGTAAGTGATGGCCACTACTGGTGTGTTTACCTTCACTGTACTTAAAATAGCTGTATGGTGTCCTTAACATTCACTGCAGGATCCGCAGTAATCAGCCATAACCAGTAATTTACCACTCGAGCAAGAAAAACAAGAACACATTAATATGTATTCTGTATTACTAACTACTTATGTTTGGAGTAATGGGTTGGTCAACAACTGGTTCTCTAAAAAACTAGTCCGACTAGTAGTGTCCGACAAATTAAAACACAACTTGTGTTTACATCGAAATTAGCAATGATTTCCCCCAAAAAGTGGCAAAAGACCCCCTTAGGAACATCCGAATGCAACCAAAAGGGAAGATGCATAACTAGACCCCACTAGGAGTCTACGTACCAAATTTCAACTTTGTAGAACATACCGTTTTTGAGTTATGGAAATACATACGCACATACACACATACGTACATACGCACATACAAACATACATACGAACATCACGAGAAAATTCGTTGTAATTAACTCGGGGGTTGTCAATATGGATATTTCGGGTGTCTGTACGTTCCTAGGCATATATTCTCGTATGATCGGATCGAAAAAAAAAACTCAACATTCATTCGGGGGTGAGAAAAATGGAAATTTAGGCCGATTTTTGAGTGAAATTTTTTTCGCGAATACAATACTTCCTTTTTTGTAAAAGGAAGTAAAAATGAAGTATTGTATTCGCGAAAAAAATTTCACCCAAAAATCGGTCTTAATTTCCATTTTGCTCACCCCCAAATGAATGTTGAGTTTTTTTTTTTTTTTTTTCAACCCGACCACACGTGGATATGTGCCTAGGAACGTACAGACATCGAAATATCCATTTTGATGATTCCCAAGTTAATTACAAGGAGTTTTCTCGTGACGTCTGTATGTACATATGAATGTGCGTATGTGTGTATGTATGTCGCATAACTCAAGAACGGAATGTCCTAGAAAGTGGAAATTTGGTACGTAGACTTCTAGTGGTGTCTAGTTGTGCACCTTTCCTTTTGGTTGCATTCGGTTGCTCAAAGAGGATCTTTTGCCTCTTTTTGTGGGGAAATGATTGCTAATTTCGATGTAAACTCAAGTGGTGTTATAATTTGGCGGACACTTGGAAATATATCGCCAGTCCTTTGGTCGCCATGTTTTGTCGCCAACTAGGCGACAAATTTGGCAAATTTTTTATTTATTTATTTTTTTTTTAATTTTTAAATCTGATTTCAATTTGGCCACTGTTGGTGATATTTAGAGAGTAAACTATTGAATCACATTAAAATTGCCAATAATGGGAAAATGACATTAAATTGGAGTATTGGAGTAAAAGGAAGTCATGTGATGGACACATCAGCTCGTTTCCTAGAAAATTTGGGATTTTTTACGATACTCTTATTTTTCCTTTTTTCCCCCTTTGTAAGAACTCTGAATTTTTGACACAAAAACAATCCGTACACGACTCCAAACGCCTACATTACTAGAAAATCGCCCGTCAAAGTAGCCGGGTGCAAATTGCTTCTACATTTTGAACATGTTGGTGATATTTTGATAGTTGAAATTTTATCCTTAACTCCAGTGGATGAACCCTAAACTCCAGTAGATTGCATTAATTTTCGACCACTTTTTCGTGTCATCATTCTCCTAAAATGACAGTTTTACCAGTAAGACAGTTAAGTTACCGGATCCAGTTCAGCCTTGTCCCAAAAAAAAAGAAGCATTTCAATGCATGACATACATTACCAAAAAATATTATCAAATCATCATGCTGTGGCGCAAGATTCATTGTTGATGACGTCAGGAGCGTTACTTGATCAGTAAATTCGCTATTATATATATAAGGATAACCACACCTAAATTTTATTTTTCCTATTAAAAATAATTTAATTGTTAAGGGCTAAAAAATGATTACAACCGCTTAACCATAAACTAAGAGACTATAAATAACGGTTTTTTTATTTAAAACATTCTCATTCTGAAATGGAAAAAAAATATCATTTAGTCTTAGTGAATTACACTGTATGCCGTCTTCACCGTATCGTATAACATATTTTAATTTGATAAATAAATACCTTTGTGCTGAACAGTAAAGTAAGAAAAAACAACGTCAAAAAAGCACAAATTGCCAATTACAGCAGACACGTCTTTCCGAATTACAGAGAACGCCTTTTTCAATGCAAAAAATAATGAGCTTATGGATGAAAAGACATCCGACAAAAGCCAAGAGCAGATAAGCATGCAGCTTGAACGATAAAAATATCGGATTAGCCAAACACCAATGAGAAAATTATAAGCCGATAAGGAACTAATAGGAATGCATGAAAAGGCTAAGAGCTTTCTCTGAGGTACAGTAAACCAAGAAAGAAAGAACTCAATTGGACAAAGGTTAAGCCAAAGCTTAAACAAAAAGAAAATGTCAATAACCGTTAACCGCAAGAAAGGAATTATTAAAAAAGCACACCAAAGCAAGTACTCATCTTTACTAGTAATAAAGCTCAGTCTCTCTGTCTTGATGTCTGTCAGGATATCTGTGACGAGAATAGCGCGTATACCGTTCGGCCGATTTTCATGAAGTTTGGCACAAAATTAGTTTAAAGCATGGGAGTGTGCACCTCGATGCGATTTTTCGAAAATTCGATTTTGTTCCTTTTCTATTCCAATTTTAAGAACATTTTCCCGAGAAAAATTATCATAAGATGGACGAGTAAATTATCAAGTTATCATAACTTGAAACTGTAACATAGGCAAGACAACTGGTGATAAATTCATCATACATTATTTGTACCACTAGTTAGACAATAAGTGCAAATATGTTTTTTCTCTGAAATTTGATTTTAACATTTTCTATGGAAACTCAAAATATGTTATCCCCTTAAATTTTTTTACAAAAATCGAATGAACATTTCGTGAAGTTAATTATTCTCCAATCTTTTGCATTTTCCGGAACATTAAGAATAATTATAAGCAAGATAAATCCATTAGTTTCTGTTATCATTACGAGATTTGTACTTTTTGCAAAGGTTAGACCTGTTTCAAACCATAAGCTGATTTTCGTGATTATTTTCTGGGGCGTTATAAAAAAAAAGACCTGTGACCCCCACTTCCCCCAATCAACTCTAATTTGAATTCTGAAACTTGGAATTCAAATTATGTTTTTTGCAATCACAAGTTGCGACAAGACCCTACTCATTGGAGCTATTGTTTCTAGAAACGGCTCCCCCCTCCCCCAAGCTTATCCCTCCTCCTGGTTGGTTAAGTGTGTAAAGTTGAGTGTGTGTGTGTGTAGGCTTACGTGTGTGCACATAGGTCTGTGTGTGTATGTGTGTAAAGGCCAGCGCGTGTGTGAGTGTGAATGCGTATGAGCATACGTGTGTAAAAGGACATGGACGCCACCGTCCAGCAGAAGTGAATTCTGGGAGACAGTGCTCAGGACGAGAGAAGCCGCGCCGGTGGTGCTGCACAGGCCCCTGGTCTAAGCTGAAAAAGGAACCACAACATCAAGGACGGTCAAGTAAGAACAATAAGCAATCGTGATTGCTCAAAAAAAAGTTTTTTTTTTTCAAATATTTTAATTGATAAAAATGCGTATAAAAAACAAGAATTAGTTAATTATGTATTTTGCAGAATTCATTACATATTTGTGTTGTGTGGAATTAATTATGTTTATTTTTTATTTATTACTTTATTTATTTACTTGTTTATTCATTTTTTTTTAAATTTTCAGCGCAGGTTTTGAATAATAAATACTGATATTAAATGTTTTAAAATAAACATATCAGTTGGACAGATAAATATAATGTGCAATAAATATTGTTTTTCGTTGACATTTTTTCTGAACATTAAGGATAACTTTGAATTTTCCATGGTAGTATAAGAAATATTACGCATTAAAATCATAATGCGTGTTTGTAATTATGATTTTTCAAAATGTTATTTGAATCATTTAAAGTAGCGTGAATCTAAGTTTGCAGTTTTGAAAAACTTAGGTTTGCTGCCAAATAGGTGAAAAATTACAATATTTTCAAACTATTTTCAGTTCATAATTTACGTCTCTAAACTGGATTTTTTGATACTAACTGTTTTCTGTGATTTTAAAGTGCATTAAATTTGAAATATTTTAATTACAACTGGCATGCTGTACAATTAAGAGTTTTTGATTTGTCACTTTTAAAACTTTGGCCTTTTTTTTTCTTTAATCAAGTTTTATGAATTTATATTTTTTCCAGCCAATATCGACTCAAACTCTTATCCTCATTTATTTAATAGCCAATGATCGAGTAACACTCCTGACGTCATCAACAATGAAACTCTCCTCACAGCATGATAATTTGATAATATGTTTTGGTAATTTTTAACTTGCAGGTAAAGGCTTTATTGTGACGAGGCAGAACTCGATCCGGTCACTTAACTTTTTTACTGGCTTTATATGACTGTGTCATATTGGAAACAGAGTTGACGGAATTAACACACTGGACTGCAACCACAGTTGAAAAAAACGTTGCAAAAATCTCTTGATTTGATATTGTGGAATTTGGTGTGGTACAAAAATAAAATTCACTGAATAGCATTAAAACGCTTTAAAATACGTTCAGTGAATTTCAATAATATTAATAAATTCCAGAAGCATTCCCAACTTAATTGATTTATTTCTGCATGAAGCATCTTTGGTTTTGTTGAGAGTTTGCTAATAAATTTTATACCTAGAAAGGAGCGCTATATGTTTATAAATGAATGAATAACTTATAATTTTTCAGCCTTTATTATTTATTTAATACGGGCAATACATAATTCAGAAATTAAATTCCTTAATTTAAATTCCTGAAATTCCTTAATTGTTTGATTTTTTTTAAGCTCTTTATTTTTGTTCAACAGCTTTAGATGTATTTTATACCTAGCAAAGGACTCTATGCGTTAATGGATTACGGACTCATTTTTAAACTAACATGTTTCATTACTATTCCAACACTCCCAACACAATAGATTTAAGCTAACATAAAAAACTATTTTAGCTAAATTAAAATCTAAATTGCGATTCAAATAAATGCCCTGATCATGGCTCAGCTAACTTTAAAAAAAAAAATGAATTTAATTTTCCAGTGGTTATTATCAAAAGAAGCTAGTTTTTTTTATTTTTCAGGCCTGAATGCTACTTTAGGGTTCAGGAAGCACGAAAAAAGCGTTTTATGTAAATTGCGCATTGTTTATTATTGTGTTAAACACAAAAGAATTTCCGGCGACATCTTTCCTTGGAAAATCCTCTTAAGAGTTTCTCTTACGGCAAGTAAGAAGAACAAAGGAAATATCTAGCATGCAATGTTTAATAAGGAACTTGAGAGCTGTAGAGCGAGTGGAACAGTGACGATGACTTTTTTGCGCCATTCTTTGTTGAAACATGACGATATACGGATTGGAAATTTAGCTGGCTTCATTTAAAATATATATACTTAAATTTAATATGCCAGCTTATATATTCAAGCTGATTGCTTCAAAAAACGCTGCAATAGCTTTTAAAATATACGAACATGTAATTAAAAGCTTAATTATATAGTGTTAATTTAATTAATAAAATATATTAATAAAAACTCAAAAAATAAAGAACTAATAAAAAAATACTTGGTTTCATTTCAAGAAAGAGAAAATCACTAATCCTCATATATTCAGGGTGTCTCAAAAGGTTGTTGACAAACTTAACATGCGGTGTGTCATATCATGATGAAAAAAAATTACATAGTAACATACATAGTAACATAGTCTTAAAATTATTTCATCTAAGTTTCAACAAAATGGGTTGAAAACTCAAAGATAAACCTAACACTTAAGTTTAATTTTATGACACAAATATGTAAATATCAAAAAAAAAAAAAACTATAAAAAGCAAAACTATATTTACTAAACTGAAATACTATCTACAATAATAACATTATGCTATATTTATTTAAGGAAGGTAGCAGATCCCAATTTAGAAAACTGATTTGTTCTGAAACTCGAAATCCAAAGGAGAAGATTTTTTTGGGGTAATTTAAGCAGTATTAAAGTTATGTAGGTGACCCGTGTGAATTCCATATTTTTATTCTTGAGTACTCAAAACCTTTATTTTTTTTAAACATTCCTTAATTGTCAAGGTTTGTATGTTTAGTCCAAATGCTTAAATAAGTTCCCAGTTTATGCTTTATTTTCAGCTGTTCTTTATGAATGTTTCATATTACGCAAAACAGCTCAAAACGAATGGGCATCATAAGCAATCGTAACAAATAACCGTACGTCTTGATTTGCATCAGTTTTTTTTTTATATTTCCAATGCCAAGTAATAAGACACCTGAAAATCACAGAAAAAAAAAGAACAAAGAATAGAAGTGACATCAGTGAGTCTTTGAACTTAGGGCAGCTCTCGCCACCCAACAACACTCCCAAATTGAAGTCTAAGGAAGAGCAGGGCATTTGCGGTGGTGCGGCATGTCCATTTTCTCTTGAGGATTTCATAGAGGGCAAATGTGGCATTGATGCGACGAAGGTGTTTATGAAGACAGTCATGTTCCAGTAAGACGGATAATTTTCACAGATCGCTTTCTGGGCTGTTCCGGTATTTTGCGAATTTGTTCGATCCATGGTTTATTTCTATTTATGATTAAAAGTTACTCTTTACTAATAATAAAGCTGAAAGTCTCTCTGTCTGGATGTCTGGATCTCTGTCTGGATCTCTCTTTGTCTGGATATCTGGCTCTCTCTGTCAGAATCTCTGTGACGCGCATCATAAGCAATCGTAACAAATAACCGTACGTCTTGATTTGCATTAGGTTTTTTTTATATTTCCAAGGCCAAGTTATAAGACACCTGAAAATCACAGAAAAAAAAAGAACAAAGAATAGAAGTGACATCAGTGAGTCTTTAAACTCAGGGCAGCTCTCGCCACCCAACAACACTCCCAAATTTAAGTCTAAGGAAGAGCAGGACAGTTGCGGTGGTGCGGCATGTCCATTTCCTCTTGAGGATTTCATAGAGGGCAAATGTGGCATTGATGCGACGAAGGTGTTTATGAAGACAGTCAATGTTCCAGTAAGACGGATAATTTTCACAGATCGCTTTCTGGGCTGTTCCGGTATTTTGCGAATTTGTTCGATCCATGGTTTACTTCTATTTATGATTAAAAGTTACTCTTTACTAATAATAAAGCTGAAAGTCTCTCTGTCTGGATGCCTGGATCTCTGTCTGGATCTCTCTTTGTCTGGATGTCTGGCTCTCTCTGTCAGAATCTCCGTGACGCGCGTAGTGCCTAGACCGTTTGGCCGATTTTCATGAAATTTGGCACAGAATAAGTTTATATCATAGGGGGGGGGGTGCACCTGGAAGCGATTGTTCGAAAATTCGATTTTGTTTTTTTTCTATTCAAATTTTAAGAACATATTCCCGAGCAAAATCATCATAAGATAGACGAGTAAATTACTAAATTATCATAACGTGGAACCTTAACATGGGCAAGCATAGTAAATTGGCGAGAACATAGCAATCGGCGGGAAATTCATCATCCATTATTTGTAAATATACAGGCGAACCAAATGACCTTTTAACTTTCTACTACGGGAAAAGCCGTGCGGGTACCACTAGTTATAAATAAAACAATAGACGTTTTGTAATAAAACAATAATATTCAATCTTCAAATAAACGAATGTCAATAACTGTTCTGTTGAGAAGTTATTTACGTCAGGTTTCATCTTTCAATATTGTTACTTATTAAATATGTTCAGTGAGGCTACACATTTTCTGGTTTGTTTAACGGTTCACTTCTAAACTTAAAGATATAATTGTAGTAATAAGAAGAGTAATAATAATAATTACAATAATAATATATACACTATAATTGTAATTATAACAATGATGATGATAGTATACGTAAAAACTACAAGTTTCAACAATTGCCAAATATGTTTTTTAATTCGTTAGGATAATACTACATGTCTTATTTTCAGCTCGCAGGTGAAAGAAGACATGTAGTATGTTCCCATTCAAATCAACACCCCTTGGGGTGCTGGATCAAGGGTTACTCGGCTACTGGTCAGAATCAAAAAACCGATACTGTCTTTAGGGCTCCAGCCCACCGGTTAAACCTCTTATTGTGGAAGGTACGGGGCTAGACTTTATTCTAGTGCACTGTAGACCATAAAACTCCAGTATATCCTAACGTATCTATCCTAACTATCCTAGTATTATCCTAACATGTAGTATTATCCTTTAACATACGTTTCTTCTATGTTTCTAATCTTGCACAACCCTGTATGGTTAGATGCAAACACTTATCACACACTTGACCTTTGTTAGTTAAAAAAAAAAAATCAGGTTGTTGAACTTTTGAATTTCCGCGTATTTTTCGTGTAGTGTTTCGTGTAGTGTGCGTTTTTACTGTACTTCTGTACTATTACTCTTTCATTTTCTGCTTTTGTATGCTACAAAATATTGGTGTCAAATGTAATCCTAATAATGTTTTAATATTATTGCAAAACTATTGCAAATATGTACGATAAAAAATTTTAATGTTTTCCACATACATTTAATTCTTCGCATTAGCTATCCGAATAATAACCTTAAAAATTAGAAAGCATTGAACTATTAAAGCATTGAACACTTTTTGTCGGTGCTTCCTCTTAAATACACCATTTTATTACAAGCAAACACTGATGGTTACAACTTCAAGAGCCAGCAGCCTAGCTTTTAAACAGGTTCACCAGTTTGAAATAGTCACAACCAAGCTGAAGGAATATGCTGGTTTACTGAAGCTAAATTCATCATCACACTAGTTGTTAAAAAAAGTCTTTGGAAGTAGTAACCAGGTTTTCGGTGTTTGCTTGTAAATCTGCCTTAGCCTATGGAGCGGAAACTTAAAGCTTGTAATCATATGTTACTTTCTTAAACTGGAATTTATTTTGCCTAAACGCTAATGAGAAATATTTCTTTACCTAGTGATTTTTATTGGAGCTTCAAGTATCAAAAGGAATATAATTATCTATACCATTGAAATTGGTCATAGTAGCCTGATCGGTAAGCATCGAGCTCGTAGCTGGAAGCTCTCGGGTTCAACGCCTTGTTCGATTGAAAGTCCGGCAGAGACTATCCGTGTTTGTTAATGGTGTGTGAGGCATGTTAGTTATGTTTGTGGTCACAAAGTCCTTTATGTTCCCATTCAAATCAACACCCCTTGGGGTGCTGGATCAAGGGTTACTCGGCTACTGGTCAGAATCAAAAAACCGATACTGTCTTTAGGGCTCCAGCCCACCGGTTAAACCTCTTATTGTGGAAGGTACGGGGCTAGACTTTATTCTAGTGCACTGTAGACCATAAAACTCCAGTATCATAAAAAAAAGTTATAAAATTTACTTGTGTACATAATGTACAATTCTTTATCTGTAAAATGACTATAATATAAACGATTTTTTTTTTATTTTTTTCAAAAATTTTACATTATTTTAACAGCACAGCGAATTACAACTAAGTGCGAACAATTATGTCTAACTCTTGTAACTTGTTGTTTGACATTGTACGATCATTTATATTTGGGCTTAAAGAGACAAAACTCACAGATACGCTTAACGCTAAAAAGTGTTTCTACACCGCAGACCGATTTTCGCGTAGCATTGATTTTTATCATTAACAAATAGTTTAAACCCCATAGAATCGGAAGTAAGCTCATCAGAGATAGACTATACAAGTAGTTAGATAAAATCTTAATGGGACTGGTATAGTTTAAAAACAAGCGCAATGAAGTTTTTCAGTAAGTCCTTAAACATAAGTGCAATTTGTTTGTTTTTATGTCTTACTTACGTTTTTCTCAATGCAACAACAAACGACATTTCACTTCGAAGCACGCTTAATAGGTACTTTGATTTATCGTAATGATGATAGTATTTCCTTATCGTTGATTTTTAAAGTCATGAGAGGAAAAGTAAAAAGCATATCAGTAAACTTTTATTGCGTGGCAAAACCGCAATGCATTAAAAATACAGTCTAAAAAATGTTTTTAAAGTGCCTTTGTCATCACTTGTAGTACAATAAAAGCGATGATTAAAAACAATGGCAGTAGCTTTGTTTTCTCTTGACAGAAATGACTGGAGCAAAATGAGAGCGTCTGTTATTCCTTTCAGTTTATGTCATAAAGAACCATTTTATGATTTGAAATAAACTTAAAAATTTATTTTTAGATGTATTAAAAAGTTTTTTGTACACTACAAACCGAGTTGTTTTGGATGTTTTAACTTCTACGAAATTCTTTTGTTATTTCTCATTTTAAAGCAAACAATAAAACTTCGGTGCAGCGAGCTTAGTTTACGTATTTAGAAAAGCAGTTTTATAAAATCTATTAGCACAAATAGCAATTGAAACAGTATCTTTAGGGGTTGTTTTCCCCTACAAGTTACCAAAGCTTCCGGTGCAGAAAATATTTAATTGCTAATAGTTTCCTTTAACGCTTTAGTATTTCTTATACAGTTTTACCACACTTATTAAGTATAGACAGTGCAAGTCACATGTTTAAAACTTGAGCAATAGGATACACTTGCGCATCATCTATGCTTACATGAAATAAAAATAAGCACGGTCAATTGCTAAAAATACTACACGACAACCGATGGTTGCAAAGTTTTATGTGTTCAGTGGGATTTTGTGACTAAAATAGAAAACTAGGTAAAATTGTTATTGTTACAATGCGGCGGCAAAAAAAAAAAAAAAAAAAAAACTCTTGGTAAAATCGTCCAAAGTTTAGAAATCATATTATAATTATAATAACATATTAAATTTTTAATTTGTTTTGACAAAAAACCTTCTTAAAATTTTGAAATTGACTTTGAAGCTTTTAATGATGAAATTTTTATCCAGTGCTACCATAAAAATTTGTTTCGCATCTTGGAATTACTGTACTACTATTAAGTATTTATCAAGTAAAATTTGTATTTTTACGTGTAACTAGATATATATTTTTATTTTCACAGTTTTAAATTATTGTACTGACAAACCTTTTTTAAAAACTTTGCTTGATAACACGAAACACATTGAACAGTGCTACCATAAAAATTTATTTCGCATCTAGGAATTACTGTGTAGTGAAGCATTTATCAAGCAAAGTTTTTTATTTCGAGGCGTAGTTAGCTATATATTTTTATTTTGACACCTTTAAATTATTGTAGTCACAAACCATTCTAAAACTTCGAAAGAAATTAATAAACAGTTTCATCCTATAAAATATTGGAGTTTTCTTTTACCCTTCACTGCAGCCATCCTTGTGCGACAAAATTTTCTGAAATATACCTTAAATTAAAAATATAAAGTTAGCAATGTTATACACGCGTCGATAACAGGTACAAAATCGCCACATATACCATTTAACAACTGTGCAATGGAAGAAATTAAGTAATTTGATGTAAACAAAATTATGAGGATGGTGATGAGGATTATCATTAATATTAAAATTAAAATTACTTACTAATACTATTATTATTGATATCGAATTAGTGGAAAACTTTTACTGAAAAAAATAAATGCTTTTTTTAAAATTAGAGCTTCATTCCAAATGAAACTGGAAAAAATGTTTTCGTAACCAAGAGAAAAAGACTTTTGTTCAAAAAAAAAAGCACTTAGTTATTTTTAAAGAAAGTAATACTGTTTTTATAAGTGAAGTGTAATATTTGATCAACCATGTTTCTTACGCAAGACCCATCAACGAATGGCAATATTTTGTTAATTTTGAGAAATGTTTGAAATATGGTACCAAACGAGCTGATGTGTGCCTCACGTGACTTCCTTTTACTCCACTTTAATGTCATTTTTCCATCATTGGTCATTTTAATGTGATTCAATAGTTTACTCTCTAAATATCACCAATAGTGGCCAAACTGAAACCAGATTTAAAAAATATAAATTAAAAAAATCGCCAAATTTGTTGCCAAAAGACTGGCGATATATTGCCAAGTGTCTGCCAAATTGTAACACCACTTGAGTTTTCAGCGAAATAAACAATGATTTCCCCCCAAAAAGGGGCAAAAGACCCCCTGAAAAACACCCGAATGCAACCAAAAGGAGAGGTGCACAATTAGACCCCACTAGGAGTCTACGTACCAAGTTTGAACTTTCTAGGACATATCGTTCTTGAGTTATGCGACATACATACGCACATACACACATCCGCAAATACGCACATACATACGTACATACAGACGTCACGAGAAAACTCGTTGTAACTAACTCGGGAATCGTCAAAATGGATACTTCGCGTGTCTATACATTCTTAGGCGCTTATCCACGTGTGGTCGAAACGAAAAAAAAAAAAACTCAACATTTATTCGGGGGTGAGCAAAATGGAAATTAAGGTCGATTTTTGAGTGAAATTTTTTTCGCGAATACAATACTTCCTTTTTGTAAAAGGAAGTAAAAATCTAGTTTAAAATACAAGTAAATAAAGCTCAGCACCTGCATTTAATACTGAGAGTGTTATTACTCAAAACGTCCTCTTATATGTAATAGCGAATTCACTGAGTAACGCTGACGTCACCAACAATGAAACTCGGGCCACGGCATGATAATTTTATTATATTTTTTGAGTGTTTGACATGCAAGGAAATGCCTTATTTTGACAAGGCTAAGCTGGATGGGGTAACTTAAATATTTTACTGGTAAGACTCCTTTTAGGAGAATGAAGAAACAAAAAAGTGGTCAAAAATGAACGCTATCTACTGGAGTTTAGGGTTAATCCACTAGAGTTAGGGTTAAAGTGTCCAACTATAAAAATATCACCAAACAGGCAATGGCTTCTTTTAAATGTAGAAACAATTTTCATCCGTCATACCATAGTTGGGCGATTTACTAGTTAAAGAAGAATAAACAAAAAATAAATGTTAGCGAATTAATTACAAGTAAATGCAAAACTAGTTCATAAAGAACTTCTGAATGCTACAGTAAAGGGATTTTTTCTCTTTTTAAAGATACTCTCAAATTTACTCTCAGTACAAAGCAATCATTTTTTACAATATAATTAAATATGCAATTGTTCTTTAGTTACTTCCAATATGAAAATTAATTTTCAGCCATACTCTCAACACGTATTGCATAATACTCAGAATTAAATGAAACTTCCTTTGGACGAAATATGTATTTTTGTAATAGAAATTTCTTGAAAAGTTCAAGTAATCATGTGATTTCATTTTAAGCTTTCTTTTCCCTCTAAAGTCATTACAGCCAAGTAAAAAATAACTAAAGTACGAATGAAATTGCATATGAATGAATTCAAGAAGATACTAGGAAATAAAAATTTAAAAAAAGGATTGTCTTTTAAGTTTACTGAAATTAAAAGGTTTTATTTTTTATTAGGAAACACATTAGTTGGTTTTAATCAAAAGTTATTCCTTTTAATTTTTTTAAAGAACTGTAGCTTAAAAAACTTCTTCAAGTAAGACAAACATTTGTCACTTTGAGAAAAAACTAAGGTTTTCAACTCCTATGAAATTAATTAAGTTCGCTTTTTTATTTTATTTTCCCGACAATCAAGATAGAAAGCAAATGAGAAGGAATATTCTTCAATCTTTTGTGATGATATATATGTAGTAATAGCTGTATGGTTTTTGAATATGTATTATTCAAAAATTACTTTTTCACTAAAAAATAGAAAACCTTTACACAGTGTTAGCTTAGCACACGTTTTTAATATTCGCTCTGTAGTTTTATTAGAAACTAGCCGCCTGCGGCGACCAGCTGGTCCGCCTTTTTACGCCATTCGCCTTTTTGCGCCAGAGTTGCCGCCTTCGGCGGCTGCTTAGACAATTTAGCAACGGTATTAATCAATGTTTTTCTCTTTTTTCTCAATATTATCATTCGCCTTTTTACACCGATGTTGCCGCCTTCGGCGGCTGCTTAAACAAATTTCTAGGCAGTATCAATCAATCTATATCTATCTATATCATTAGTAGTTTGAATAAAATATTTTCTAGATCTATCTCCAATTCGGTCGTTTGGAATGTTTTTAAAGGGGGGGGGGGAGACACAAACGACGTACTCTTCATGCAAATCTTGTCGAAAAATAACAAATAGCACTTGCACTTTTATGTGAAAGCATTGTTTTTTCAAAGTCATGGTGTGTGTGTGTGGGGGGGGGGCACTGACACCCCGTTGAAATTCCTTAAATGACGGGCATGCCTCTTTCTTGCTGTCCATCTGCTATATCGAACTCTATTATTTGTCTATCTATCAATCTATACGATCTGCGCATGTCTACCTCCTGACAGTACAACCTTTTTTTTATTTATATAAGTATTAATTCGAAAACAAAAACATTTTTTGTCCACTCAACCTCTATCTATCTCTGTATCTACCTAACCTAACCGCCAATTCGTAACAGAAACGAAGATCATGCAAAAAAGCGCGGGCTTTATTTATTTAATCAAAGTAGCCCTCAAAAATAAAGGCACTATGTTCCCCGTAGTGTTCAAAAAGTAGCTCTTGCAAAAAAAAAAAAGAAGTGAAGAGAAGGCAAACGATTTCAGATGGATCACGTGATGAGGTAAGCTCGGAATCAGCCGGCAAGCGAACAGCTCGCGTTGTGTTCTGCCATTAAAAAAATTGTAAAAAAAAACTGTTGCGTATTTTTCAAAACTTTTTTCTTCTGAAGGGGGCGGAATGTTTTTACTATTACCGACTAAAATTTTAGAATTGAGGGTTCAATACTTGTCGCAGGATGGGTTTCGAAAAAAACTAAACCCAGAAAAAAATGCAAAATAAAGGTTTTTTCAAAAATCTATAAAAAATACAAAAATTGCTCTATCTTCAAATTTTTTCATTCATCATATTTAAAATTAAATTTCCTACACAATAGTACAAAAAATATCCGTCTGGCGCGATTGGTTCGGGATCTGTGAGGTCAAAAGTACTAAAAAGTGCTAAAAATAACATAAAACATTAAATAACTTTTTTTCTAATTAAAATATCAAAAATCGAAGCCCGAGGTGCACATTTTCAGCAAAAACTGCACCTGTGTACCAAATTTCATCTTTCTAGGCCTTACCGTTTTCCCAGGATGCGCGCCACAAACACACACACACACACACACACACACAAACATCTTGTTTTATTGTATGTATAGAAGATAGAAGATAGATTTGAATGTTTCGAAAGCTATTTTGTTCGAACCCAATCTACGCATCTCAGCTTCAAATCAATGAAATAATATTTCCTATACGAGGGGTTCCAAGAACTCTATTGTTGCAACAATTAGTCCTAGATGCATTCTTCCAATTGAAAAAAATCTTTAAAATAGGGTGCTGAATTAAGTTAATAAAACACTAAGATTTGAAGCGAAAAAAAAAATTAAAAAATTCAAAATTTAACTTTTTATACGGGACCTACGTACCGTAACAAATGTTTAGGGAAAAAATAGTTCCAAAGCAAAATGTTCGACATTGGTGAGACCAATATTATCGGAGATATGAGACGTAGTGTTTTGTGACTTACACCACTTAACGCTTGCCGTTAATAACACCATTTGGGGGGAAATATAGCGGCTAACAAGTGCTAAAATTATATGTGTGCATGGAGTGAGTTTTTTTCTTTTTTTTAATTGAACGAGCTTTTGGCTTTTGTAGTGTGGTTTTACGTGTCATGGCCCAACATTTGCAATTCTGTTTTTTTTTTTTTTTTTTTCACAGCAATGAAAAATACTTTTTTTTTACTTCGCAAACGTGTCATTCTTCTGAAAGGGCGATATGTTACAATCTCATTCTTTGCATGGTTCCTTAAAAATTAGAAATTGGATATCGCTTTAAGTGTTGGTCGCACAAATCTCAAGTTTTTTGAATTAGTAATTTTTTAAATGGTGACTATTTCCCTAAACACAAATAAGGGGACCATATAAACAGTCAAAATTTGTATTTTTTGCCTGTTTTTGTTTTTCGGTTATTTATTTATTTATTTATTTATTTATTTTTGTTATTAGGTGGTCTTTAAGTTTAAAGTAAAATTTATTGTGTGTGACGCTCCCGCAATTGGTTTTCTCATACAAAACAAAATTCGCAATTTCTCATTTTTATGTATTTTTGAACTACAATAGGTATTGCTAGAGTAACGGCACCAGTAACAGACAAGGGTCCAGTAACAGACTGTCGTAAGTGTGGATTAAAATAAGAATTTTAGGCGGGAAAACTGATGTTGCTGTGACTTATGAATACGGCGCAACCGTCTAGTGTTATTAGGGGGAATTTTATGAGCCAGTTGGTATTTCCATGGCAGTGGTGGAAGGTTATGAAGTCTGCCGCGTGGTCTGCCGCTGTTTCGAGTATATTTGAATTAAATAAGGGTTTAGATCTAAAAATAAAGAACTTTTGCACAATTTGAAGAGAAAAGGGGAATTTTGTCCATCCTTTCATCACCCTATCTGTTACTGGGTATCATCAGAATTGTCGGTGTCTGTTACTGGGGGGTCGGACTTTTTTTCGAAATTAAGCAAAAAAAAAAAAAAAAATAGTATGTTGTTGCCATCACGAAACTTTCTTCTATATCTTTCTTATGAACTCTGATCTCTCCCCATGCTTGACTTATTGTAGCATTTATAAAAATATTTTTATTCGCACAAAAAAAAAATCAGCCCCCCCCCCCATGGAGCGATTGGCGCCAATATTAAACCAACTTCTGTTTACATATAGGTTCACATTTGTTCCAAATTTCAACCAGAACGTAGCATTACTTGAGATATGGCACTCGCAATGAAAAAAAAAGAACGTTCGATTGCGCCAACCCCTTTTCAGCTATTGACGCCAAAATAAAATCAACTCTTATATCCTCTAAGGGCTACTTGTCGATAAATTTTTGTTTGATTCTGTTCATTTTTTCTTGAGATAGAACAGTCACAATTGACGACAAAAGCGGTCTATAGATCAACCCTCGTTTCAGCTATTGACACCAAAATTGAAGCAGTACCTGTACCTGTTAGGGGCAACATCCAGAACATCCAGACCAAATTGTTTGATTCCGCCAGTTACTTGCTGGGCAATAGCAGGCACTTATAACTCAAAAAATGTCCCATTGCTCCACCCCCCTTGGAGGAATTCCCGCCAAAAACCAACGGGCACAAGTTCACATAGCGGCACATATGTGTACCAAATTTTGTTCGATTAACGCGGCCACAAAAAACTGGTCACACACAGACGTAACACACACACACAGACAGACAGACATTTTCCAAAAATGGTCGAAATGGACTCAAAACGTTCGAATCCGTCAAAATTCGAAAATTTGCACGAATTCAATACTTTCTCCTTTATATTAGATATAGAAGAGAGTAAAAAGGATGAACCATTTTAGAGAAGCTAGAAGCAACCTAACGTTAAACGAGATGTAGTTGCATGAGAGAAAGATAGTTTTAAAAGTCTGAATACATTAAATAGCTCAGAAAATTGAGTTAACCTGAGAGCGATGTCTTAAGCATGTCTGTTACTGGTGCGGCTACCGTATATCCAGACTGACCATTCTCTCATTCTAATTTTGTGAATTTTTTTATGTTACTGACTGCATGTACACATATGGCCTTTGGTCAGGCATACCACTCTTCAGCGCCCGTTCCAGCTGAAGTGAAAGAAGGTCATTTCCTTCCCCCAACGTGGGCACAAAGTATCCTAGACGGCATTAATTTATGTAAACATACGCCCCCAAAGCCAGCGTGTAGATTTTCGGCCTTTTCTGTGTTTCTAATAGTGGTGACACAAATGGTTGAAAAATTTAAATGGCTTAAAACGCAAGGTGCTGCGCTTCAGAGAATTTTTCTTTTCCTCCCCCCCCCCCAGGACCTTTCTTAGAGTTAATTCATCTGAAACAGCAATTTCACGTTTAGTTATCAGTTGTAGCTTATGTAAATACCTGATAGAGTAATTTTCACGCAATCATGACACGGTAACGAACTTTTCTTGTTGGTTCGACAAAGACTCAAATTACTGGTGCTAAATTGCCATCTTGTGGCGTCATTTTGAGTGTACTTTTATACAATAAGCACGATGTTAACTTAAACATACAAAACACTGCTTTTCTTGTGATACAAAAAACGATTATAATTTCGAAAAAAGCTCTCATAGCACCTCAACATTCCTCAAGATGCGCTAAAAAGGATAAAATGCTTTGTGCAACATGATTCAATTAAGACAAGCATAAATTTAGGGAGATTTTGATAGAACGAAAAAAAATCGATTTCAAGGAAATTAGAATGACCTTTTATATTGCGCATGAAAATGGGTTAGACATTTTTCCGTAAGAAAAATATTATAAACGGTGTTTTCATTATTTTATTTATGTTTTCTTTGGCATTGTAACATATTATTGAATTTATGAATGGCAACAGTTGGAGTTGTCAAATCTTTGGAACAAAGATGCTCGTAATGATTATTCAGTTGTATTTTAGTTGTTAATATGGATGCCGATATTGGATTCAGTTTAAATAAAATTAATATTTGAAATGTTATTACTTTATATTTTCCTTATGATATTATAAGAAAACATAACATGGCGCAGTCGAAAGTTTGAACCACTTCAAGGAAACAATGGAATACTGCAGACCACCAATGGCCCGAGTTTCGTCGGAAATGTAGCGGATAATTGGCGAAAATTTAGACAACAGTTTCGCATTTATATGACGGCGTGCGGCCGGAAATGAGGAAAAGAAAGCTGAAGTAAAAGTAGCCATGCTACTAAATGCAGTTATTGAAGAAGGCATAGAGATTTTTAATACCTTTTGATTTGTCAGATGACGACAAACAAGATTATGAAAAGGTTATTGAGGCATTTGAGCTATATGCAACACCAAAAAAGAATGTGGTAGTTGAAAGGTTTATATTTAACAATCGAGTTCAATGGCAAGGTGAAAATTTTGATTCCTTTTGTACCAATTTAAGAAAATTAGTGAAGTCGTGCGAGTTTGGCGATCAAGTAAGGGTAGTTGTAAGGGGAAATTATTCTAATTGGAGTGAGGTTTTAAGCGGGGTCCCTCAATGATCAGTGTTGGGGCCTGTTTTGTTCATTGTTTTTATGAACGATATTCATAAAAATATTTCTGGGAACATGAATTGTTTTGCTGATGATGTCAAAGTTATGGGGAGTGTAGAAAATGAAGAACAAGCAAATCGGCTGCAAGAGGATCTAGATCATATTACGGAGTGGGCTGATAAATGGGGTATGGCTGTTAATGTTGGGAAATGCCAAGTGCTACACTTAGGGCATAGAAATAAGTGTACAAGTTATTATTTGCAAGGTTCAGTCATTAGTCAGGCAGAAAAAGTTACTGATCTGGGAGTCTTAATAAGTCAGGATTTAAAGTTTAGCCAACAATGCAGCATAGCTAGTAACAAAGCCAATAAGATGCTTGGGTTTATCAATAGATCTATTTCAAACAAATCTAAAGTTCTTCTTCCCTTATATAGAAGTTTGGTAAGACGACATTTGGAGTATTCTGTTCAGTTTTGATCTCCTTATCCTAAGAAAGATATTAATGTATTGGAAAGGGTTCAAAGGCGGGCTACAAGGCTAATAAATGGACTTTCTCATTTAGACTATGATTTCAGGCTTAGAAGGCTAAAAATGTAGAGTCTTGAGCAAAGAAGAGACCGAGGGGACATGATTCAGTTGTTTAAATTTATTAAAATGAAAGATGTTACGACGCTGAAGTTTAGCACTGAAAACAGGACAAGGGGTCATTGTTTTAAGTTATTTAAATCTCAGGCTAACATGGATATTCGAAAAAATTATTATTTTAGCAGGGTAGTGGAACCTTGGAACAGTTTACCGGAAGAGGTGGTAATGAGCAAGGGAGTAGATAGTTTTAAGAGGGCCATTGATCTTCACTGGGGATTGTAAATTGACTAGGACCAGTCTGGCTGGGCCCAGAGCCTGTTGCTGGTCGTCACTTTTGTTTTTGTATTTGAATAAGTAGATAGTGTTGTTCGTGACCGCATAGTCCTACGTATCGCACACAGAGGTTTGCAGGAAAGATTACTGCAAGAGGGTAAGCTTTCACTATTCAAGGCTGCAGAACTTTGTCGATCTGCTGAATTGAGTAGGACACAAGCTCAAACAATTCAAGCTAAAAATGTTGATACAATGAAGCGATTTTCTCTGCGATCATCTAGAAATCAACAGAACGATTTTAATACACAGCAAAGTTCAGCTGATGCTAAGCCTTCCAATAATGAATTCTCAAGTGAATCCGGTTGTGCGACTTTAAAGTGCAAGAAATGTAATCGTAAACATAAGAGGTCTGAATGTCCGGCTTATGGAAAACACTGCTATCGTTGTGGAAACCTTAACCATTTCTCTTCAGTTTGCAAGTCTCGAAATATTAGAGAAATTTCCTACTCAGAGCCAGAGAGAAACATACACGAATGACAAGATAACAATACTAACAATTTATGTAGAATCTGTTACTGTATGCCAAATAGGTAATGTAGATTATCTGCCATTGAAATGACGAAAAACATTCGCATTTGTGATAAAGAAATAAGTTTTAAAGTAGATACGGGTGCACAGATAAGTGTTTTGCCGGAGGATATATTTTTATCGATAGGTAAAAATTTGAAGTATGATAAAACCAGTATTGTATTAGAGGCTTATGGGGTTCAGAGATTTAAGCCCTTGGGTGGGATAAAATTATTATGCTTTGTGGGTGATAAACAAGCAATTATAGATTTTGTTATTGTTAATAATAGATCAAAACCATTATTTGGATTAGATGGGTGTATAAAACTAAAGTTATTGAAAATTGTTGAGGATAATTTCAAGCGTTATGATAGTTTGAATTGTGAAAAAATAATGTCATGTGATGTTAAAGCATCCAAACTGCACGAATGGTTAAATAGTGCTAGTTATGGCAATGTTGTCGTAGAGTTTATTCGAATGAATACAAATGTATTTGAAGGAGTGGGAAAATTTGGTAAATGCAGTATTAAATTAAAAGAAAATTACTCTCCAATAGCTCGTCCTCCACGACGAGTACTCACTTCATTGCGTCCGAAACTTAAAATGAAATCTATAGAATTGGAAAATCAAAATATTATTGAAAAAGTAGAGAATCTGCAATATTGGGTTAGCAATCTAGTAATAATAGAAAAATCTGATGGTTCACTCAGATTATGTATGGATCCACAAGACTTAAATAGGGCTATCAAGAGGGATTACGCATTGATTCCAACAGTTGAAGAACTTGTTACTAAGTTATGTAATAAAACAGTTTTTAGTGTTTTGGACCTAAAAAATGGATTTTTTTTCAAATGGAATTGGATACAAAAAGTAGTGATTCATGCACATTTAATACTCCATTTGGCTGTTACAAATTTTTGAGACTTCCTATGGGGTTATGCGCTCCAGAACTTTTTGAAAAAAACAAACGAGAAGAATTTTGGGGACATTCCGGAGTTGTAATTTATTTTGAGGATCGTCTTATAGCAGGAGATTCTTTAGCTGAACACGATGCGGTATTAGCTAAGGTATTCAGAAGAGCTCAAGAGCTAAATGTTAAACTCAATAAAAACAAAATTCAGTACAGAGTTTCTAAAGTCAAGTATTTAGGTTATGTTTTCGGGTTAGAAGGCATGAAACCAGACCCAGACTATGTAAAAGCTGTAGTTGATATGCCTCCGAACCCACTAATAAAAAAAAACTTCAGAAAATACTAGGAATGATCAAATACTTAAGGCAATTCATACCACAAGTCTCTATACTGACAGCACTTTTAACGGAGTTATGAAAGCAGGATACTAATTGGCAGTGGTTTCCAGCACATGCAGCTGCTTTAAGTAAGTTAAAGGAAAAAATTGTCAGCGCTCCTGTTCTGAGTATTTTTGATAGCTCCAAATCCATTGTAATACAAGCCGATAGTTCAAAAGATGGTTTGAGTTGCTGTTTATTACAAGATGGACGTCCAGTCGCGTTTGCATCTAGAAGTTTAACAAACGCAGAAAAAGGATATGCTCAAATCGAGAAAGAATTTTTGAGCATTGTATTTGCAACAAATAAATTCCATTATCTGATTTATGGGAGACCTGTGGAAGTTCTTACTGACCATAAACCGTTAGTATCTATAATGAGTAAAAATGTGGCACATGTCATGTCACCTAGATTGCAGCGCATGAAGATAAAATTACTTAAATATCAATTAAATTTAAAATATCTGCCAAGGAAAAATATGTATATTGCTGATTTGTTATCAAGATCATTTCTATCAGAGCCAGTTGCAGATGATGGTGAAATAACAGAAATAGTTCACAGTTTAAAGAAATATGTACAAATTAGTCCTGATAAGCAGAAAGAATTTGTTGCTGCTGCACTAAATGATGAAGGATTGTCTCATGTCCTGATATTTTGGGTCAAAGTATCAGGGGTGTGTGTAGATGGGGGTTTAATATTTATGAATGATAGAGTTATTGTTCAGAAATATCTCAGAAATGAAATGTTAAATGTGATTCACACTGCACATTGTGGAATTGAAAAAGCAAGAGCCAGACAAGTGATTTTTTGGCCAGGAATCAACAAAGATATTGAAGTTATGATTTCAAAATGTGAAAACTGGGATATGTATAAATCTAAAAATGTCAAAGAACCTCTTTTGAGTCACGAAGTTCCAAACTTGCCAAAGGAAAAAATAGGAATGGACATATGTGAGTATGGGGGTGTAAATTACTTACCTGTGGGATGCTATTTTTCAAAATGGTTATATATAATAAGATTGAGTAACAAAACTGCTAATGAAATAATACCAAAATTAAAAGAACTGTTTTCAACTCATGGTATACCGCAGAAAGTTATCTGTGATAATATGCCGTTTGCAAGTTTGAAAACTTAGGAGTTTTCCAGAAAATGGGGTTTTGAAATCATTACTAACAGTCCCCACTACTCAAAATCAAATGGATTTGCAGAAAAAATGGTAGGAATAGCTAAAAATATTATTCGTAAATCTGGAGAAGATAACATTTAAGAAGCTCTGTTAGAGCACAGAAATACTCCAATCACTGAAACAAACACATCACTCGCTCAACTATTAATGAGTCGATGTCTTCGTACTAGATTGCCAACAAAACCCTCCTTCTTGAAGCCGAAAATAGCAACAAATTGCAAAGAGAAATTTGAAGCCATAAGAAAGAAAACGCAGTACTATTACAATATGAATGCTAGGCACAGACCGGACTTTGCTGAAGGAGAAAATGATCTTATAAGAGTGGGTAGTCACTGGGAAAAGGCTCAGATTGTGAAAAAACACTGTTCAACAAGGTCATACTTAGTTAAGACAGAAAATGGTAGAATACCCAGAAGGATCCTCCTCCAAGCACAATAATAAATCAAAATAGACAAAATGTAGCTCAAGGACAAATCAACAATAAGAACTGTGTTACTCGTAGTGGGAGGGTAGTTAGGCGACCTTCCTACTTGAGGGACTATGTCTGATCTGAAAAGGGAGGTGTAACATATTATTGAAGTTATGAATGGCAACAGTTGGAGTTGTCAAATCTTTAGAACAAAGATGCTCGTGATGATTATTCAGTTGTATTTTAGTTGTTAATATGGATGCCGATATTGGATTCAGTTTGAATATATTTAATTTTTGAAATGTTATTACTTTATATTTTCCTTATAATATTATAAGAAAACATTAGAGACATAAGATATAATTTTTATATTTATTGCAACATAGGATGTTAATCGTCGTTTTTGCCTAGTTTTAAAGTTAGGCGTTATTTAAACATATCTAAACCTTGTGTCACGTCATGTGCTAGTTTTCACCATAAAGTCATTAGTTAACTTTATGTAAATTAAGAACTCGAATATAACTGTAGAATAAATGTAAGTAAGACTGATATAATTTTCAAAAAAAAAATGTTTAAACAATTTTTAGTAAGAGTAGGAAATATACACAATAATGATTTCGGAAGGTAACGCAATGTCAACAGTTACTGATGTAAAATAAACAAAGTAATGTTACATAAAGTCAGTGGCGTAGCTAGAGTTAGCCAGAGGGGGCAGTCCTCCTGGTGCTGCTCATATTTGGGAGTGGTAATTTTACACTTTTGATGCGTAAAAAACACAAACGAATCTTACTTAAAATCCATTAATGGAGGCAAAAAATAGTCTCTTCGAAAAGTATGACTTTTGTGTGACAACGAGAAAAAAAACTACTGTTTCAAAACATGCGTGTTTTCTTGCTAGCATAATATCTGCACAATTGCTTATTTCTCTCTCCCTTTGCCTGAAATTAGAGACTGTGAGGGTGGCAGTGATAAGTCAAGGAACTTAAGTTTTTTTAATGAAGAGTTTACAGTATAAATTAAAACTCGGCTATCCATAAGGGCCGGATCTAGGTAGAGTAGCAAAATTCGTCTCAGGCAGCAATTTCTGCAAGCGTCAAATTTGACTCATCTTGAGGACACCGAAGAGAACCACAAATTATATTATTAGGCCTTTAATTTAGGAAAATTTCTGGGGGAGACATCCCGATATTCAAACCTTTCTTAGTGTCACCAAAGATAAGTTAAAACTGCATTTTAAGGACTGACTGATTCTTAAAACTTTCAGGTGAGAGAGCTACTTACCCGCTCTTCTCCCTTGACTTAGTCCACATAGCCTAAAAAACGATTTTGACCGGTCACACTCCCCCTTTCCCAATTTATCACCAAAGATAACTCCGGAAAGACTTTCTAAGTGACGAAAATTTTTCGGACAGAGCTCCCGAATCTTTCTTTCTCTAAAACCACTTAACGTAGCCTAAATGTAAATTTTTAAGCCTTCAATTTTGGAAACACTTAAGAGAGACATCATCTATACTCTCATCAAACGTCTCAATGTACACCGTAAAATTACGTTTTTAAAACTTCAATTTTATTCAATTTCTGAGGATAGCACTCGAACAAAAACCTAACTCTTCTAATAAAACATGATTATAGATAGCGTAAAATGTGTTTTAAGAATTTCAGCCTCAAAAATTTTCCAAGCAAGATTCCTAAAACACAGAACTCACCGAACATGTTCAAAGATGGTCTAAAATTTCGTTTTTAAAATTTTACTTTTGAAAATGTTCCTAGAAAAATTATAAAAAACAGACATTTCTCCTAACGTCTTCGACCCATTCTTTAAAGGCCAATTTTATGTTTTTAAAACATAAATTTTAAAAAAATCGCCGGTGAACGACCAATGAAAGTGGAATTGACCCCGTGAACATTTTCAAATGTCAATTCCTCTTTCAGAAATTTCCATGAAAAAGCCTCACAAAAACTAAATTCTCAAAAAATGCATAAAACGCACTTTAATTTCGAGAAGAATTTTGGGAGGGAGCCTCTTCCACCCTACATTTCCCTTATTGTTACCAAACAAAACCCAAAGCCGTGTTCATAGAACTTGAATTTTTAAAAGCTTCCAAAGATAGAGAACCTAACCTAATAGAGAACATTTTTTAATGACGTTACGCCCCCCCCCCCACAATTTCGTTTTTGAGCTTTTGGTGTTAAAACATTTCCACAGAGAGACGTGAAATTTCACCATTTCCATAATGTAACAAAAATGATTGCGTAAAATTCATTTAATATTGAAAATATTTGGGAAGATAAGTATGCTGCTAAATATCATCAAAGTGAGCGCACAGCTGCGCTTTTCAGAGTTGTAAGTCGATAAGCTTTCGAATCGAGTCCCTGAAACATCCTTATTCCTTTAACGTTCCCTAATATAGACTGAAATTGTATTTTTAGAGCGTTTAACTCAGAAAAACTTTCTCGAGGACCCCTTACCTTTTAGCGTCACCAAACGCTAAAACTAACTTAGTTTTGAAAAAAATTTCGGGACAGAATCCCAATTCCCTTCTCCCTAACGTTACCTTAAATTGCGATTTTAGCGGAAAATTCAGAAAATTTCTCCGGGAGAGAGACCTGAACCCCACCCCAGCCTCCTTCTTTCGTAATAAGAATAAGGAGTATTTTTTTTTCCTTAAGGTTGGCGTACACCCTAAATATGTTTTTCTTCGATATTCAATGCATCTTTCTAAAACTCTATACGATTACTAAATATGACATAAATAACACATTTTAACTACTTTTTTGTCGAACTTTTTTTTCGATGGGGTTGTTTTAATAAAAAAGGCATATTTTTAGCAAAAAAAAACTACCATTTCCTTAACACTTCCAGTGCATTCAGTTTTCCATAACTTTTAAAACTTTTTATGTTTATCTCTTTGTTAAATACCAGGTGTGAAAATTTTCTCCCAAAAACGTGCTTTTTGCTCCTTAAGTTTAATTCATAATTATTTTAAATACATATATTGCATGCACATTAACTTTTCGAGGTTTATATCACATTGATATGTTTAATTACCATGTTTGCAAAGTATTAAATCTTTAGAGTGAATAGTTTTTTCGATAGAGCAGTTGGCGTAAATAAAAACTTGAAAATGAGAAAATAAAAAAAATAAAAAATATTTTGAAGGTTTTCGCTCCAACAAGTACTCGAACCTGAGACTGATTGCTTGAAACCCGAACGTTCTAACCGTCACGCTATTCATGCTTCCGCGGTGGGGATCTTAAATTATTGAAAACAAAAAATCCACCTTGGTTATTATTGATGTAAGCACTTTAAATTCTGCAAAAAGCGCAATTATATCAGAATAAAATTTTCTTTCTTACATCAAATAAATATTATTCGCCAATGAACATGCAAAAAAAAAAAAAGGAATTTTCAGAAAAAATGTATTTCAAAGATTATCGCCTTAACAGGGACTAGAACCTGAGACTACTTGCTTGGATGCCAAACGCTACAACCATCGCACTAGTCAAGCTTCGGTAAAGGGGATGTTAAACATAAAAAACAATATATGCACCTTTGTTATTATTCATTTAAGCACTTTAAAATCTGCAGATCGCCCAACTATATAAAAATAAAATGTTCTTCCTTACACAAATAAATATTTTTCTTTAAAATTACAGACAAAAAAAAAAGAATATTTAAACTAAAAAAAAAAACATTTTGAAGATTATCATCCCATTAGGGACTCGAATCTGCGGCTGCTCGCTTGGAAGCCTAATGCTCTAACCATCATGATATTGAAGCTTCGGTGGTGGGGATCTTACGCGTAAAAAACGGAATGTAAACCTTCGTTATTCATGATTTAAGCACTTTTAAATCTGCAGGTCACAAAATTATATTACCGCAGAATTTTCTTACTTCCTTAATCAATACTATTAGTCAATGAACAGACTACAAAAAAAGTATTTTCAAATTAAAAAAAAAAAAAGAAATCACCTTGAGATCTGTTGTTGGTAGTAGCAAATGCAGGTATTATTGTGAGCTGTTTTTTTTTCTTAAGGTAATTTTATTGGAACTGAAAGTTCTCCCTCACTCTGTAAAATGATTTATTAAAATTGCTAAAACATAATCAAAATAAATAAAAAATTTTTAAATGCCCGCATTTACCCAAAACGCCTTAATAATTAAAACAAATGCAAGAATTTCATTTCTTTACGCTCAAGCGATAAATGGCAACACATAATATTATCCAGTAATTACTTCACGCTAACTATTTCGCGAGAAAAAGAAAATAAGAATGAATTTTCACTAACTTATAAATGCTTCTAGCGCTTTTTCTAGTCAATTTAGCGAGTTGACGTTTTCGAACGGTAAAACCAAGTAGAACGTGTTTCAAAGTACTCTTCGCGAGCTTTGCAACCATACATAGCTCGAAGCATTAAAATGAATTTTTCGTGTAGAAAGAGCGGTTTAAAAAAATATATATTAAAACTTTACAACAATGAATTTCAACGATGAAAAAGAGTCAAAATCAAAATTTTTGAATTTCGCTAATTAAAAAACGCTTATAACATTTTTGCTAGTGGATTTAGGTTATTGGACTTTATGATCAATAACAATTTCTTCGTTTCGAGTATCTTAAAAGACCTTTCCAACCATATCGGAGGGTTATTAGATAAGCATATCAATAATTTAGTAAACAAATTTAATATTACTACGTATAACGTTGTTTTGAGCGTAAAACATAAAAAATTAAAGAACTTAATGCAAGTAAATTGGAAGCAATCTAGGACCTAGATGAGGTTGATTATCAACCTCTTACAGTACTAAAATGTACAAAGCTGAAGAAGAACATGCAAAAGTTGTTTTTGTCACCATTGAAAATCATTTACCAATGATGGTAAGTAATTTAGAAAGGAATTTTTTGCTGACGACAAACAGATAGCAAGTTACGAGTGGGTTAGAGATCCATTTCATAAGATTCCCGAAGGACGCTCCATTGATGAAGAAGAAAACATCATAGATAGACTTTATCACAAGTGGCGAAAACAAAAGACAGTTTAATAATAAATCAATATTTGAATTTTGGTTCGGAGTAGTGGATTTTTTTTTCGCACTAGAAACAAGGGCATTTCGCTTTCTACTACTACTATTTTCAGGTTCCTTCTCTGTGAAACTGAAATTTTCTGCTGTGGCTTCTTTGAAGACAAAATATAGATCTCAGCTAAATATAGAACCTGAACTTAAAGTGGCTTTCTAATATTAAACCTTCCTTAGAAAAATTTTGTTCTTCAAGACAATCCCAAAGAAGAAGGAAGTTACTAATAACTAAGAAATTTTTTTTAATTTGATATGTTTTTATTAAGTAAGTTTTGATTCAGAGGTTGTTTACTTTAATAATATAATTATTAAATATGCTGAAATGCATTTTCTTTTTTATTTGTATGTGTGCTTTTCCTTTCGGTCAGTTAATCATTTCTTTTAAAGAATATTTTCTCTTGGATATTTGCGCACACCCCTAACAGTGTGCTCGCACCCCCCCTCCCCAGGGGGCGCGTCCCACTGGTTGAGAATCACTGAACTAGCCCCAAGAAACTCCTTCCCTTTATTTGTTTATATCAGAAGTGCGCTAAATAAAAGCACATAAATTTGGCTCTGTTTTTAACGACTTTCAAGGGACCACAAAAAATCGTACTTAAGTAGAAAACGTCCTTAAATAGAATGTTTTTAACAATACAGTGGACCATCTGGTACCGTGAAAAGCCGTCGTTAAATAGAGAAAGTCGTTAAATAGAGCGTCGTTAAACAGAGAGCCCCAACTGTATAAGTAAATAAAATATTTATGTATTCGTTACCATGAAATATATAAATTGTCGAATGTCGACTCAAAGCCACGTCACCGGAAATATGTGGTCGTTCTAATATAGACAGATAGAAGAGTATAAAATTTTCGCAGGTCAAAATATGAATCAAAATATCTTTCCTACTTCAATATAAAAACATGAAATTTAAAAAAATTTGTTATTCTAGAGCTTGATTATGCCAATTTGTGCACTGCAAATAAACCTGCACAATTTGGAACACTTTGTTTCAGAAAAAGTGATCCTAATATGTGAATGTGCACTATGAAGTGTTCTGAATAAGCTCCGTCAGAAGGAAAGTGTTCCGTATTTGTTCTAGATATTGAACCTCGTGTGCTAACGAACGAGTCCAGGCAGGAGATGGTTCGTCAACACATTTGAAAACATGTTTGGTCACATTTGGGCACACTTGTAAAACCATTGCTTTCTTTGCTGCAATGAGAATGGCTAGATGAAGATTAGTTGGTTGTACTATATACTGTATGGATACACTATTAAATTAAATGACGTTATTATTACTGCAAGTTTTGTTACATTTTTTCAATACCCTCACTTAATTGAAAGAACTTTGTGCTACTAAATTGTGACGTAGTTCATCACGTGTGCCAAATTCTGCGAAGCTACGCCGAAAGTATTTGTAAACATTGATGTCGATTTCAGAATTTTCATCCATAACTGTTTTGGGCCTGGTTTGGAATAATTTAATGCAAGTTACTTATTTCCATTACTATTCATTACAATATGCTTAAACATTTGAAAATTAACTTGCAGCTCGTTGAGCTCCATATTTTGTGTACATTATGCGTTAGCACTTGTACATTAAGCACTTGTACATCTCTGAGCATTTACGTTCTGTTTTAAATAAACTTTTATTCATGATACTGTTTAAGTTGTAGAATAATCTAAATAACTAAATTTAAAAATGGTTTAGAAGATAATTCTGAGAAATTTACCTTTTTATGTCTTGTTTAAGTCAATTTTTCAATTTGCTCTTCGACATGTTAATAAAAAATTTTATATTTTGAAAAAATGACCATGTTCTATTTATAAAAAAATTACAACTTGATGAACTAAAATTAAAAAACATATGATGAAAATTTTGACGAAAAATGTGTAATTATTGGATAAGTAAAAAGTGCATTCTGTTGCAGATATTAAAGAATTATTTCAATATTATACATATATTTCAAACAAACTATTTAACACTATAAAAGAGAGGCTCAGGGGGCCACAGACTGGAATACTCGGAATTTTCAAGGCTTTTAATTAAAAAAACTCTAATTTTAGCTTTAATAACGCAATTTTAGGCCATATTTTTAATGTTCGTGCGAAGGTGTAGGGATACCTTCCCGAGATATTTGTTGAAGCTTATATTTTGAAAATAACGTTTAAGCTGTATTTTTGGTTTATGTAAAGGTGAGAAAACGAAGGGGGGGGGGGGGAGTCTAGAAAAATTAATTAAACTGGAATTTTAAAATTGCAATTTTATACGGGTCTTTAGTAAACTTTAAGGGTATGAGTTTCTATGACTGATTTTAACCGAAAACGACTCAGAGGTGAAGAATTAAGAACAGCTTTAGGTGACTTAAGGTTATATCCAACCTCAATGTTTCAAAATTAAATTTTAAAAGTACAGTTTTAAGCTGAACTTGAAGACGTTAGAGGAAGGAGACTCGGAAATTTTCGCCGTAAATTAAAAAAAAAAAAAAAACTGATATCTTAAAAACATTTTAGCTATATTTGATGATAAAAGGGAAGGGAGGAGGGCGAGGGTCTCATTCTAGAAAAATATTATCCAAGAGAATTTAAACGGGACATATGTCATTTGTGTTCAACTGAAAAGTTTATAAATGTAAAAAATAGCTTTTATAAATTAATTTTTTATGGAATTTTACAATAGAATCGACTTGCAAGTAAAAACGAGGATTCTGCAATGCAACTGTCCAGCAATGTGATGTAAATTTTAAAATCTGTACATGTGTCAAATAAATTAAAGAAATATGAGTTAAAGGACTGTTAAGTAGTAAAACTGTAAACTATTTCTGCAGATGCGTTTCAAGATTTCCTTTTATTGAAAAGAAATGAACATACTTATGTTCAAGCTCGAGTTATGTAAGACTTTTTCCTGATACCGTTTGTATTTAAATTTCCAGACATTTGAAACTGAAATTCATTTTTTTTTCGTATTTTGAAAAGCTTTGAAACAATGAACCTTCCACACTAAATTTAATTGAACGTTCGACTGAAACAAAATAAGTCAAAGTTGACCAAAACTCAATTAATTAAACTTTTGCCCACAAAGACGATGAGGATTCCGCAATACTACTTTCAGCAATGTGATGTAAATTTTAAAATGTGTATTTATGTTAATTAAGTTAATTTAAAAATGATTTTGTTTTACGAAGAGATGTGTTTAGTAAACTGCAAAATAGGAGTTCAGAGGTTCTAAGTTTGGCAGTTTAAAATGTAAATTAAAAACGTGTTTTAATTTTTAGCTGCATTAGGGGACTTATTTCTTCCTTGACACAATTTAACTTTTTAAACAGCACTCTGTGTTTCAAAGTATAACTAAGCGAGTTTGACCAGGAATTTCTGTGAATTCGTGTTTTTATTTAAAGAAAATCACACTATTGAAAAAAAAAATCAAGTACTACTGAAACTTTTTAAGTTGAAGTGGCCCGTTCAACTCAACCATAATTCGATGCAATCGAATAAGATTGTATCTACCAATAGCACAGCCAAAAATTTGCATTGCCCCATCCAGTTGAAATTTCTTACTACGCTACTAGTAGATAGCATTCCATCGAATCGAAAACAATCTAGTTGAATATGGCATTAAATGAAAGCGAGTTACGTTGAATAACTTTTAATCAACCTAATAATCGGATTTTGACAAAATGTTATTCCAGAAGTATTTTTTAAAAAAATCACACTCAAATAACAATTTAGAAACAGTACCTAGTGAAATATTTGTCGCTCAATTTTTCACCAAGTGGACGTCCATTCATAACATCATTTCAGGGGTACATTCAACCTAACATAACTAATGATTCGATTCAAACGAATTGTATCAACCAAAAGTGAAGCCAGAAATTTTCTTTACTCCACCCAGAAGATAATGTCTCGCTACGTGACTGGTAGATAGAATTCGATCGAATCGAACATAATCGAGAAAAATATGCTTCTTAGTCGTCATTAAAAACTACACCGATTTGGCTCAAAAAAAAAAAGAAAAAATGTAAACGCTTCTTTTGGAACCTCTGTGCACATCAAAAAGGGAGATGCACAACCAGACTACACTCAATCTACATAAAAATTTTAAGTTATAACGGCATACAGTTTTTCAGTTATGCGAGATACATTAAAACCAGGGGTGAATTCGTGCTTGGTCTTACTGGAACGCCGTTACTTTTCAAGAAAAATAATTCCGCTTCCACACAAAACTGGCCAAAAATCGTTATTCAATTATTTATCATTAGCGTTTTCTGGTATTGGAACATTTACGAATTCACCTCTGATACATACGTACATACTGACGTCACGAGAAAACTCGTGATAATGAATTCAGTAACTATCAAAAATGGGCACTTTGATTGCCCGTACATTCATATGCACATGCAGACGGATCAAAAACACTAAACATACATCTGGGAATGAGTTGAATGGAATTTTTTGGCCTAATTCAAATGAAATTGTTTTTTTTTTTTTTAATTTAATGCATTACCTTTACTTTGAACAAGGAAGCAAAACTTAATACTATCTAATTGGTAATTCCATCTTTGCAGTGAAGTTTCACAGAAATGATTAGTTATTAATGAATTTCATTGTATTTGAATGGTATAAAAGAACACTACTTTCTTTAATGGTCATTGATCATAAACCAAGCAGTAGAGTACTGAGCAGCTAAGTAGTAGGAACGTAAACAAATTAGATTTATAGACAGTAATAAAAACGTTTTTGTTCTTTAGGAATTTTTTTTAAAATTAATTTATATAACCATTTGTTTTTGACACATTTTTGTTTAATTTTTACATTATTGATTGACTTTGAAAACTTACTTATGGGAATTTATATTTCAAATTTAGTTGTCATTTCTGTAGTAAATATGATTTTGTACCACAATTTCCTGCTACTTTTTTTTTGCTCGTTTGTCAATTTGCTGTAAACTATTCAATTGGTTTTGAGATGCCATTAGATTTTAAACTTTTATACTAATAATGCAGATTAATAATCATTTTCATTCAAAGCCTACAGCCATCATCAAGCCTGCAGTCTCAACAAAAGTGAATTTAGTGCGTATTTTTTCTTTTTATAAGCTTCTTTTATACTTGTGTAGCACACATTCCGGGAGGATATTAGTTATCCGTAATTGTTCCGAAACATATCCTAAAAACTGTACTGAAACGTGTGCCTTAAAATGTTTAGCGCAAGTGTTCAAAAACCATTCTTTTACACAATCCATGAAATGTCTAAAAAGCGCTCTAAAAAGGATATACATGTTCCGAACAGTGTTTCTAGAAGTTTTTTTAAAAAACTAACCGGAAAAAGTGTTCTAAAAAAGGGGACACGTGTACGTGTTCAAAAAGTATTATGACATGTGTTCACAAAACAGTTCTAAAAACTATTACAAAAATAGTGTTCTCAAAAAGGGGACAAGTGTACGTGCGCAAATAGTGTTCAAAAAGTGTTTGATTATTTGCAGTGCGGTGATTTCAGGAAATAGCCAAAATGGTAAAGCAGTTCAATGTTGCTCAGACAAAGCAGATGTCTCCATTGGACAGATCATTTCCTACGCAAGTTGATCTATCTAGGCTTCTAAATGTTTAAACCGTCATTAGCAAACTGCTATGACGGACAGTTGCAGACTGTCCCGCACTGCAGGAGAAGTCTGCAACTTCTCCTGCAGTGAGTTTAGCCTTCTCAAATCTCTGTAGGACTTTCATTTATCGGAGGTGCAAATTGAGAAAACGAGTAATCTTACTTTTCGCAATCCAAAGAAAGGTAGTTGCAACAGTTGCTGAAAATGGTAATTAGAAAAACATGCATGTACAATGAATTCCTGGTTACCCGCGGAATAGGGTGCCATGGTAACGGCGGATAAGCAAATTTCGCTGATACTTGATGTTGCATAATAGGTAAACAAAACAAACTTGTACATGCAAGAGTAAAACCAAATCAAGAATACTGACATACTTTAAACTCTCACGTAATGATGCTAGAGGCTAACGATAAAACTAGTAACAAGTAATACTAAAAGTAATAAATGTGGAAATATTTAAGATTTTTTTACGTTTTGAAAAATAAAAACTAATGCTTTAGTATAATTTTAAATGCAGTGTATGCAAACATGAAAACAATGGGCCAACCCGTTTTTTTTTTTTTTCTTTTTAAATCTAAATCATATTTGAAATACCCAATTGCCAAAAAAAAGACATTATTGAAAGTTCAGTGCTCAATTAGCTATTTATGAACATCTGTTGTTCAACATTCTCTTAAAATATTATTTTTTTCCATATTTTGTTAGAGATCTTTATAAATTAGAATAATCGCAGGCTTAATTGGCACCTGCGTAATCTGCAGAAGAGGCGGGTATTAAATATGTCAACCAATTCTCTTTTCTTACTGAAATACGCAAAATTGTTATCGTGCTTATGAGAAACATTCCAATGAAACTAAGTTTTTGTAAGTAAAAATATTTAATAACTTCCCTTCCGTTAGAGTTATTAAATAGATTAACGTCCAAGAGACTTCCAAAGTTTACTACTTAATTACATAGGATGAAAATAATGTCTGAGAGTTAAAAGATAATGGCACATTATTTGCTGTTCCATACAAGAATGCTTTAAAAATTTACGTTTAGTTTAAACTCATGTCATAAATTATTTTCTATAATAGAGCAGTAAAAGACTATTTATTTGGATATAGTTTAGATAATTTTATATTTTAAAAATATTCTTAAATATTGATGTAGATTGTTTTAAAAAATGTTGTTTTTAATTTTATGTAATAAATGTCAGTCTTGGAAAACAGTCTTATACGAAACGGACTCCTCATAAATGTATATCTCTCTGTCTCTATCTCTTTCTCCTTTCTCATATTATACAGGGTGTTCTGTTTTAACCTGCAAGACCTCTATTTTCGCAACCGTTAGTTCTAGATGCATACTTCCAGTTGTAAAAATGTTCAAAATCAAATGCAGATTTCAAAAAAATATTCAAATTAAAAAGCAAAAATAACTGAAATTAAAAGTTTAAAAAACCCCGACTGGGTCGCAAATGTATAAATAAGAGGGAAAATTGAAAATCCTTTTAAAAGCCTAATACTATTAAAATCATATACTAATAATAAGAGTAGACAGAGCTTTCCCAGACTTGCTGATGAAAAAATTGGTTCATGGATACATCATGATACTGGTGGAAGGCTTTGCGAAAACTTTGGCAGCATGGTTGCTAGATGGCAGGATTATCTATAGTTTGGCACTTGACATGTATTTTAAGACATAATGTGTTTTTATTATAATTTTTTTTTCCAGGTGCAGAGATGATTGAACTATTTTTCTTTTAGTTATGCATTATTTTGACATTAGTAATTAATTTTTGATCACAGTTTTCAGTAACTTTTATTTCATTTGGAACTGCTACGTCAGCGTTGGCGTAAACGTAATGGCGTAAACGTTTTGCGTTAACGCAAAAATGTACTAATCGGTATCTTAAATTGAAATTGTAGGTAAAAATCTTACCGTTTGCCGATTCTTTTTGGGCGCTGGCATCTTTAATTGCTTAGAGAGTTATTGAAATTGAATAAAGAAAATGCACAATACTATCTAAACGAAAAACTCGCTATATTAACAAAATATTTACAACTTAGAATAACAAATTTACAAATCTGACTCCATAAAAGATCATTCTTCCGTGTTCCATCAATTCTATTTATTTTATTTCTCGCTCGCGTTAATCGTCTGCTACGATCAACGCCCGCTGTTGCTAGGATATCCACCAGTCACATGGTTTGGTTTATGAGCAGCAAAAGGGTTGCCGTAGCTCGGTCTACTCTTATTATTAGTCTATGATTAAAGTCAATTACAAATATTTAATTGTTAACAAATTGAAACTGGCAACATATAAAAATTTTAAATCATTGCTTTTAATTTCCTTGTCGGCCAACAGTGAATTCGGTAACTAATAGCTGAATAACGGCTTAGCTGTATTCAAAATCTGCTTTAAAAAGCGTTTCGAATTCTATATAACATAGAATTTCCAAACACATTCTATCAGACGCAGAGAAAAAATCTTTTGTTTTGGTACTAATTTTTAAAAGTTTAAAATATATTTTCACTTTAAAATCGTGAAAAACCACTTAGAGGTTTTTAGTTAATATCTTCTTTAATGAGGGTCATCCAAAGACGCAACCTAGCTAAAAACACTCTCGATCAACTCTCCTTTCGAACAAAAGAAAAGTTTTTCACAATCAGTCCATTCGTTTAGGCGCTAGAGTGCCACACAGAGATACACACACAGACACGTCAAACTTATAGCCCCGTTCTTTTGTGTGTCAGGGGTTAAAAATGGGTCAAAAAATACACTATTTAACTTTTTATACGGGCCCTAGGTCCCGAACTTATGTTTAGGGAAGTAATCTCTATTGAAAAATATTACTAACACAAAAAAAAATACATATTTGTTCGACCAACACTCAATGATATATTCGAGTTCAAAGTTTTAAGGGACCATACAGAAGATGAGATTGAAACTTATCGTTCTTTCAGAAGAATGCCAGGTTGTTGAAGCAAAAAAACTAAGTATTTATATTTTTCATTGCTATTCAAAAAGGACTGTAAATGCTGTGCCATGATATTCAAAAGTACACACAAAAACTCAAAGAATTTGAAAAACCACACTCTATGCAGACGTACCCAAAAGCTATTATTGACAGCAAGTGTAAAATGGTGTAAGTCACAAAATGCTGCGTTTCATATCTCGGTGAATATTGGTCTTACTAATGTCTAACTTTTTGTTTTGGAATTATTTTCAGTGGAGATTATTTCCCTAAACATAAGTTAGGAGCTCTTGGGTCCGTATAAAATGTTAATATTTTCTATTTTCTGGCTCATTTTTATTTTCGCTTCAAACTTTCAATATCCTAACTCTACATCTGAACTTGAACATTGTTGTAATTGGAAGTATGTATCTAAGACTAACAATTGCGAAAATGGAGGTATTGCAGATTAAAACGGAACACCCTGTATATTTAAAGCAAGGAGAAAAAAGATTCGTCTTGGTAGTAGTGCTTTTAAAAAGGTTTTTGCATGCATTGTAGAAAATGGCATCTTTCCCATATTTTAGTTATATTGCAAGCCAATTATCTAAGCAGGAACTTGGATATATAAATTGCGTTACAAATTCTTCATTAAGAAAAGAAGTACCACAATTGTTGGACGCATGCCTCGCTCGCGACCTATATAAAAAGAGTTTTATTGGTGCTTAACCGACAGGAATGGGGAAAAAAGACAGTTCTAGAAGTATTGCACGAGGTAGCCTTTTATGACCAGGCATAAAAAGTATCTGTAATACTTTTTTTTTTTAATAATTGTGACACATATACGTTTCTAGCTATCCCAATATACCTCAAAAAAATGTCAACAAAAAATCAAACAATTGTATTTAAGTCAAGTAGTATCACATACAAGGGGGCATGTACCCCTGCTCTCCTTTCTCACCTACCCTCGTTTTCGAAAGCCACAAATGGGGTGAAAACCCGTCATCGTCCAGATTGCTGCTCTTTGACTTTGACAATTTAATATTTTGCACGTATTTTTTTGTCCATTGTAACCATATTGGGGTGTGGGAGTTTTTTTTTTTTTACAAAGTTGGGGGAAAAATAAGAGCCACCCTTATGTGTATATATTATATATACATATAATACATATTTCTTAAAAATTAAAGATTACTTAAACAACTTAAAAGCTGCAAATATTATTTATAGTTAAAATATATTTTTTACAGAAAGTAAAATAAGCTTGTTAAGAAGAAATACATCATATTTTTGAAAATTACACAAGTTACATAATGCTGAGAAATTTGAAGTATTTTTCTCAGAATTTCTGAAAGAAAGCGAAGTTTCAAAGTCTCGTTTAATTTGTATTTTATCTCATCAGAACACGTTAAAAGCAAAATGTAACAGTTTGTTTATTTATTTATTTATTTCAACTAAGGTATGTTTCTAACTTGATTTTTAGCAAAAAAAAAATCTAAGCCTAATAGCAATTTTGTGCTGAATGCTTTTATAGAAACCGTTTGCGTTTAAGAACAGACTCTAAAACATATACGGTGACATTAAGAATTGTAGCAGAAGAAAAAACCTTTGTGAATACACTGCGCATGAAGTTCAAAAAATCCTTGCATTTATAACCTACATATATTACTGTAAAAAAAGGCAGTCCCAACTAAATATAATTATAAATTTTCGTTCAAAGCTTGAAATTTGTCACTAGTCTTGGTTTTTTATCTCTATGTATTTTAAATGTGTGGTTATTTTATGATTTTTGTCTGTTCATAATTGCTTACAACTTACAAGAAACCCTACCCAAAAATGAGTCACCGATTGGAATAAAACAATGAACATCGATGGAACACTTTAAAATATTGTACCCGTTGTTTTTTTTTAAATCGCAAAAGAAACTTTTAACGGGGTGAAATGTACCCCTAATTATTGAATAAATACGATATTAGTGGTACAATATATTCTTTTATTTTACAAAAATTCAAATAATGATTGAAAATTTGAAAAACTAAATAAACTCAAGTTGATGCATCTCATGATTGCTGTGAAAATAATATTGATAGGGGTAAACCATCCTGTGCGATATCACCCCCCGTCACGGTGAATGACCCCGAAACTTAAACCAAACGTTCAAAGTCATGTTACATTATAATAGAAAGCTTTTTGAACTTTCGTTATGTTATAATTAGGAGGGAAGTTATGTTACAGTCATTTGTAAGAACACTTTTCATTTTTTTTCGCACATGTTGAGTATAATTACAGGGCTTTATTTCAAACATATTTAAAATTAGAAATTAAAAGAAAATTGATATGATTACTTATATTGCGTAATGTGTCTTTCATGCAAAAATTAATTGAAATCGGAAGTTTTGAGGTCAAGAAGGTTATGTCGTAACTGGGTAAGATTGCGAGGGATGGTTTATTCTTATAAATATTGAAGCACTTTCAGAAAAATCCTAAAACAGGTCAATTTTAGTTTTTTTTTTTTTTAAATTTTCAATCATTATTTGAATTTTTGTGATAAAAATTATATATATATATATATATATATATATATATATATATATATATATATATATATATATATATATATACAGGGTGTCTTGAAAAAGAATGGCTGTTTTCAAAAATTAATGGGGTTTAATAATTAAAATGGTTAATGATAGAAGATAATTTTTGCAGAAAATTCATGTGGTGGACTGTAAGTTTCGTACCCCAAAGTTCCAAAATTTAATTCAAGAATTTTCCAATAGATGGCGCTGCAGATTGTAAGACCGAAAATCAAATAAAGAAAAAATTACATCATAGTTTTTCGAAAAATGTTTTTAACAAACAAATTTACTCATTATTATTTTCAAAATGCCTGAAGCCGGCTGCAACCACATGTCTCAATCGGAGGAAAAATCGGTGAATTCCAATAATTAGTTTTTGACTTAAAGTCTTAATATCTACAGCGCCATCTATTAAAAGAATTTTGAACTAAAATTTTGAACTCTGGGGGACGAAACTTACGGCCCACCACATAAATTTTCTGCAAAAATTATTTATTTTTATCATTAACCATTTTCCTGCTACACATTTTTGAAAACAATCAGTCTTTTTCAGGAAAACCTGTTTGTATGTATATATATATATAAAAGGTGCCTGTTGCCGATAAAAAACACGGGTTCAATATGTTTAAGTATTGTTTGGGTGTGCAAAGTTTTATTCCAATCTTTGATTCACACTTGGGTAGCGTTACTAGTTAGCTATACATTAAAACTAATTCGAAGAGTCTGCTAGTTGAAAAAGAGCAGCATTTCTAAATAGAGATGAATTATCTTTTTTTTTTTTTTTGCCACACTATCGGTGCTTAACGCATAACCATGAATTTGGTACAAAATAATTCGTATTTAGGTGGACATGCAATATTGCATGACAAAAGTTGTTAAATCATATGCAGAATGCAAATATTTCCTTACCTCATCAAAGACAAAATTAATGCTCTTTTTCGTCTGAACATTTTCAAGTGCAAGAAATTACATTTCGTAAAGAAACAATATCGATATTTCAAAAATATAACTATCAGTAAATGCATCAGTTAGAGTAATCAGACTAATTTGCTAAATGAGACACGGTCTAATTTTTCTTTCAACACTGTTAATCGCTTTAATTGCATAAATATGTTTAATAATATATCATAATTAATGATATTTGTTAGAAGCGAAGAAAAAGTTATTTTTACTGATAATATTTTAACACTGGTTTCGTTATATTAGAGAATGGTTAAAAATAACAAGATGATCTTTTCAAGACTAAACGAGCTTACTTTTCCGTATGCCAAAATCGACTTTCAAACATGCGTTCAATATAATTTTTAAAAGCTAACTTTGTCATGTACACTTATCGACATATCAAGCTGAATTCTAAAAACAAGACATGCCCCTTTCATTTTGACGAAAAAGGCACGCAAAAATAGATAAACGACCAAATGATAAAAAAAAGTAGTACCTTTTAAACGATGGAGCTATTATATATGTATTTTTATGTGTGAATTTTTTTTAAATAGTCTCGTTTTCCCGCCGAGTCTATTTTTGTTAAGGTGCGTGGACGGATTCGAATTGATTTTGTGAAACTGGAGTCGGAGTCAAAGGCCCTATATTTATAGGGGTCTGTGTCCTGGTAAAAACACTAGCACTTTGAAATACTTTTATTTTGATATAGTTATATGTATCTCTGACTCAATTCAATGTTAGGTCAACGAGATTTTTTCTATTTCTTGAACCAAAAATTGAGTAGAATATCAGAACTTGCTAAAGAGGTGCCAAAACTTTTTTGCCAGAAAATAATTTTCATGTTGTCGCCAATATCAAAAATTTTGAATTGCTTAAAAATTACCCTTAAAATAATTGAATTGAAAAAAAAAAAGAGGAAAAAAATCTTCGGTGCATGTTCTTCATCAAGAGCTTTTTTCAACAAAGTTTTTTTTTTGGAGCAAAACCTTTTTTAACTTTAGAATCTGTCTTGGCCTTAATTTTACTCTATGGGGCTAATGATGTGTTTTATATATATATATATATATATATATATATATATATATATATATATATATATATATTAATCTGTTTGAATGTGAACAAAAGACTGTTCGAATTGAAAAGTGAAATACAGAAATAAGGTGTCCTTGCCAAGAAAAAAAAATGCAGTATATCGATAAATACACAAGAATCAACTGACACAGGGAAATACTAAATTAAGGGAAGGGTTGCATTTCAGAGGGCAGGCCGACACATCCTCCAATTTGATTCCCAGAGGACTTTGGATCCTGACTTGTTACAAGAACTTGTAACTACGCTTTAATAGAATCGCTATTTTCATTGTTGTCAAAATGACTAATGAAAAGCTGAGTAAAACGCACTTTCAGACACTTTAGCAAGGTAACTGATTTCTTAAAATAAATAATAGCTCCTCACTAAATATTTACCGTTAAGAACCTAATTTTCATAACTTAATTGTTTTAAATGTGAACGAATGAAATATTCTCTTTTTATTAAATGAAACAGTCAAACATAAACAAAACTACACCTCTGTAGCTTATTCACGAGTTTTTTTGTTTTTTACTTCCTTTTACAAAAAAGGAAGAATTGTATTAGCGAAAAAATTTTCACTCAAAAATCGACCTTAATTTTCATTTTACTCACCTCCGAATGAATGTTGAGTTTTTTTTTTTTTTTTTCGACTCGACCACACGTGGATAAGTGCCTAAGAACGTATAGATACGCGAAATATCCATAATGACGATTCCCGAGTTAATTACAACGAATTTTCTCGTGACATCTGTATGTACGTATGTATGCCTCATAACTCAAGAACGGTAAGTCCTAGAAAGTTGAAATTTGGTACGTAGACTCCTAGTGGGGGTAAGGTTGTGCACCTCCTTTTTTGGTTGCATTCGGATGTTTCTAAAAGGGTCTTTTGCATCTTTTTGGGGGGAAATCATTGTTAATTTCGATGTAAACTCAAGTGGTGCTATAATTTGGCGGACACTTGACGATATATCTCTAGTCTTGCTTTTGGTCAGCAAGTTTTGTCAGCAACTTGCCGACTAATTTGGCGATTTTTTTTAAAAATGTGTTTCAATTTGGCCACTGTTTGTGAAATTTAGAGGGTAAACTATTGAATCTCATTATGCCAGTAATTGCGAAATGACATTAAATTGGAGTAAAAGGAAGTCATGTGATGCACACATCAGCTCGTTTTAAAGTGGTTTTCGTACACATTATATTGCCGCTCAGTGCAATCTGACTTACAATCACAGCGGACCGATCAGAGAGCGCTAAGCTTCGAAAACGTTAACGATCACCAAGAATTTTCAGGAATATTTGCAACACAATTGTATATAGTTTAATGAAGACTATATACCACAGACATCGATAACAGTAAAAAAAACCTCCAAATTCGCTGGTTAAGCGCATGACGCACGCGCTTCAACGGATGATCTGTCGGTAACCAGCAGCTATACTCGATGATCGCCTGACCGGTTGAACGCAATACACGCAACCACGGACAACTAAAAAGAAAGAAAGCAAGAAGAGCGCATGCCCGGCTTCTCATCACGCAAAAATGTAGTGGATCAGAATTCCAAAGCCCCCTCATAAAAAGTTACACGTCAAAAAATTTGCTCAAATGCTTCCCATAAGTTTTTCGTCGACGCTAAAGTGTCAAAATTTTTGGAACTGTTTAAAATTGAATGAAAAATTATTTAAGCTAAAAATAACCTACTACAAAAAAAAAAAAAAAAAAAAAAAAAAATCTGCACTTGGCATCCTTAAAGGGCTTTTCTCAAAACATTTCGTTTGACGCTAATCCGTCTTTCAGTTCGAGATCTATATTGGCCATAGGTTTCCGCCTAAGCACGTATGTTTAGGTTTTAAAACTGTTCAAAACACAACAAAAAAATATTTCAAATCAAAAAGTAACACATGGAAATGAGATACCCTTGCCGAGATCTTTCAAACAAAAAAGTTTCTTCAAATTGGAATGTTTACTCAGAAGTTATTGAGGAGACTGGACGATAGACCGACAGGCACAACGTTTCTCTATCTTAAAACCCTATTTTCCAATTTTTAATTTTCCGATGTTTGTTTTATTTTATTTGTTTTTGACAATAATTTAGTTTCAGCGATATTTTAAAGATGTATGAAACCTTATTTCATGCTGGGCAGCGTTAGTTCTTTTTAAAGGTATTAAAAATCAGTTTTATTCCCTACATGTCCCTAAAAGTCACACAATATTTTCGGCCAATTTTTGATTTGTCGCGATAGTGCTTGATTTTTGAAAGTTTAATATTAAAATATATAATTGACAAACCATAACTAGTTATGTAACCGTGTTGTTGTAATTCGTCGTTTATTTTGGTTTTTTGATGCTTAAAATAGAATATTTTGCAGTAAAGTGAATCGTATTATGAAAACAGATCATGATGCTTTCATTTAACAGTTCAGTGACGAAAAAGCTATTGGAGAAATTTAAAAGAAACCAAGCAAGTCCACAAAAAAAGTATGACTTCAAATAATAGCTTTTAAGAACCAGTTTTTATGAGAACCGAGCAGAAATTGGGTGTTCGGATATACACCATTTTTGATTTTGCTCTAATTTTTATCATGGATTCTTTTAAAGATTTCAGACGACACGTATTTTTTTTTCTTTTCCTCCAAAAAACTTTTTGGGGACCTGTAAAAATTCGTAAAGTGGAGCCCGATTTAGAAGAGTTTTTTAAAATTCGGTTGTTTCTGTGTATTGAACATCCACCAAAAAAATTCTTGCGTTGACAATATGACATTAGTACCTAAATTGAAATATATCGTAAATTTTGTGGCTGATTTTCGGTGGACTCTGGCAGGGGTGGCTAAACTGGTCCGAAGAAAGTGAAAATGTCATGTTTGAGGCGTCCTGGTTCCATGCACTGAGGCTCCACCATGGTTTTTGTACGTGATTTGCGTAATAATATGTACAAATTATTCAATACTCTCATTAGCTGCTTGGCTCACCCTCTGCACGGCTGGCGGGTTTTCTATCGAAAAATGCTAAAAAGGGCAGTTTTCACGAGCCTTTGTCTCAGTTCACTGAGGGTCAGTGTAGAGCTGGATACTTGCATTTCAAACTAGAGTATGTATATTTTCACAAACAAGTGACAGAACTATGAAGAAATTCTTTTCAAGAACACAATACGTATTTCAAAACAGTAAAATGAAGTACTCAGGTTTTAGTTCAATCAAGATATCCGGATTTAAACTTTCCCCCAGGGACTTCCAGATACTATTTTAAAAACTAGTATGATCAAAAACTTACCATAAAAGAGCTATAGACTTGCAAGTAGACTGATTATGCTTACTCGCATACTGTATAATATTATAACTGGAAGCGAAGTGAAAAAAAAAACGGTTGTTATTGCAGTAAAAACGTAAGTTATTTGTAACACTCTTTTGAAGGTGTTTAAGCATATTTTGATAACTTTTTTCGTTTGATAATTACTTATTTTCTACCATTTTAGGCTGGGCTTTACATTATAGAGACATAAATTAGTTTCTCTGCACTAAACTACCATGATAGCAAACAATTTCAAAGTCATATTTTAAACCTTACGATAAAAGCAAAATTGTGACATTATAAAACAAAGGTACAATTGGCTCACTGACAAGTGGGACAATGAAAAAATGCAAGACAAACATATAACTTGAGTCCAGCTAACTGGATGCGTCGTTAACTACTCGTATGCAATTTCCTTATCTTAAAGTGCATTTAATGAATAACCTGCAGAACCATTGCCCATAGTTCGGTCTCTTGTTTGTGAAAGAACTCATACTCTAATTTGAAATGCAGATTTCCAGTTCTACACTGATCCTCAATGTACTGAGATAAATGCTCATGAAAAATGCACTTTTTAACATTTTTCGATAGAAAAACCGCCATTTTTTGACAGCGCAGAGGGTGAGAAATGCAACTAATGAGGGCATTAAATAATTTATTGTAAAAAAACCATGGTGGAACCTCAGTGCATGAAACAAGAAAGCCTCAAACATGTCACATTTTTTACTTTCTTCGGCACAGTTTAGCCACCCCTGCCAGGGTCCACTGAAGGTCAGCCATAAAATGTACGATATATTTCATTTGAGGCACTAAACATCATGTTGTAATCACAAATATTACTTTTGCTGATGGTCAATGAGCAGAGATAATTAAATATTATAAATATGTCAATTTGAGAAAAAACCCTAAGTCGGGACCAATTTTCGCAATTTTTGTGAGTCACAAAAATTTTTTTGCAAGAAAAGAAAAAAATATGTGTCTTCTAAAATCATTCGAAGAATCCACTAAAATTTTTAGAGAAATCAAAAATGGCATGTATCTCACATGCCTGACTCTTATAAAAACTGGCTCTTAAAGTAATAAATAAGCGAATAAAAGTAAATGAGCAATATTTTCTGAAGAATTCTTTTCTCAACGGATAAAGCAATCGGAGAAAAATTATTTCATTCTCCCCAACACTATTTCCGCTTACTGTATTAGGATAATCGTAATTTAATTACGAAATGTTTATAATTCCCACCAAACTTTCACTTGATTATTGCATTTATCACAAAAATATTCATTATACATGTTTTATTAAATTCAGTAAGATTAAAGTAAACTAGAAAGCATTCTGTTATCTGAAAAGAAAATGGAAATGTGGAAAATAGTGAAATACTGGGCAAAGTGAAGTAGTGATATTTAAACAGTTAGCTCCACCTGGGTGATTTTCAAAACGATTGACAGTTTGGTGTCCTGACTATTTTATTTCACAAATGCCGGGTACATTGGCCATTAGGCCATAAAACCGCCGCCTGTCCAATATACAAGGAGAGCGGCAGACGCTGTAGCAGATTTAGCGTTATTCAGGGTGCACCACGAGGAGGCCTGCTACGTTACATCCCAGTGTCCTGACTTAATCCGTTCATTTTTATGTTGATAAAATTATTTTTTGGCATTGCAAAAGCATGTAGTTAGGCATTGTTTTACACTCAATTCATTGAATTCAGAGCTTTTTTTTTCTTGATCGTAGATTAGTAAGCCTTTTCTATTACTTTAATTAGCTAGTAACGGAAATTTCCTTGTCCTGACTATAAAATTCACATTTCTTAAATCTTTGTAAGTTTTCAAGCAGCTTTTTTTACTTTTTGTGCATTGAAGAAGAAGTAATATTTGTTAGTTACATACAGCTGAAATAGAGTTTGCTGAACTGCTCATCTAACATTTTAAAATTTCAATGCAGTGTGTGTCCTTATGTCCAACTCATGAGTGTTACCCAATGGAATTAAATGATTTTTACGTGCAAAATATTTTTTTATCGTAGTTAGCAGCAGTGTTATGGAAGCCATACTTGTTTCTTCGTAAATGTGTAAGTCTAAAAAAAGATGTATTTATTACTTATATGTTGCATATTTAAATGTACTGAAGCATATTTTAACCATCTCTCATGAGTGTTACCCACTTATTTTGTAATATTTTTTAAGTATAGGAAAATATAATTAGGCAGTACTGTATTTTTGTTAAAGAAACAAGAGACCTAATTAAAATTTCAAAAACACCAATAGAGTTGATCCCAGAGTGTTAGCGCTCATGCGTGTTACTTTCAACAGGTAACATTCATGAGAAGGGAGTAACACTCATGATAAAAGTGACTCAAATAAGGAGTAGATCCAGTTAGAGATATTGTACTAACTTTCACTCATACATGTACATTTATCAAAGGGATATATTTTTTGACTCATATGTATATGACATTCATTTATATTAAAAATTGAACACTGACACAAATCTAATGTTTACAAAAATGAAATTTGTGTGCGTTGTTTAGAAAAAGCTCTAATTCTTAAAACATGGTATTCAAATAATTACATATTTTAGACATACTACAACCAAATATCTACGATAATTATTGCAAGAGTCCATCTCTCATGAGTGTTACTATAGCTAAAACTCAGCATTTGTCTCAATAAATTTTTTCTTTAATCTTTAAAAATTGGTTTCAATATTGAAATTTTTTAGCACATCATGGTAATTGTAATGCAAACATTTAATGTTGAATTTAAATCGTAAATTTTACCTTTTATTTAGGAAACAAAGTAACACTCATGAGAATAACAGTTTTACAAATTTCTTAAATAACTAAATATTTATTCCATTTTGACTTAGTACTAAGTATTTAAGATAGTTTTATCAAGATTTGATAGATAATTTATTTTTAGAAAAGAAATTACTGAATGGTTTCTAAAGGTAACACTAATGAGAAAAACAGTGACTTGCCAAGGTGTTTTTTGGAGCGTCTAAAATCTAAGCAAATTAACTCAAAAAATCACCTGGTTAGAAAGCTGAAAATTGTAAGGATTTAAACTTAGGAAACTTTAATGTTTATAAAAACAAACATTTTTAAATTGTGTCGAACCTAAAGTGTCAACGCATTTAAAAATCACCGAACCTAGCTAGCATCATTTTAACTATGTTATTAAACTTGTAGTTCCTTTCTCTCCAAAAAATGCTTTCAAGATCATAGTATATATTAATAGAAGCCATTTTCAAAATTTAATATACATACTAACTGCGTGCCCGGCGTTGCACGGGCTACCTAAAAAACGAAAGAGATGTCCAGTTGATGTTTTTGTATTACTCTGACATCAGTTTCCAAATCGTTAAGTAATAAATAAATACGCGTAATGCAAGGTTTGCAAAACACCAGTAGAGCATTTTTTTGGCAAAAGTCTCATTAACGTTAATCATAGTTATCAATGATACAAGTTATGAGCATTTTCAATTAGCACAAAAGATGAAAATATATGCAGTATCAACTATAATCTGGGCTCACGCTAAACTGAATTACATCAGCTAGACTATATCTGAAATATTTATGTATAGAGACTCAATAAATATCAATAAGCATTAATTTAATAGCAAGTCATCAGATTCCAACTACGGTTTAGTTAAAATCCTTAAAAACAATATTTTTTGTTTAACTCTGTTTCACTTAAAGAAATGCAAACAATCTTAATTTAACGTGTTCTTTTAACGACACAAAATGTATTGCAAAAGTAAAAACAGGAAGGAAAAAGAGAGTTATTACAATTCGAAAACTCACCCATGTGATGGGGAAAAGTTCAACAAAATAATCATAATTAGTCGCACATCCTAATTTTACCAAAAGATGAGGCTGGTCAATGATAAACATACACTACAATAAACAAACATAACTAAAAAAACAACTTTCATATGCTGAAGAGAGCAAGAACGTTAGCTGTAAAAAAATAATAAAAGGACAGACGATAAAATAAAGACCATGTCCGAATAGAGCAACCGATTTTAAACTATTTTGAAATGAAATTCTCGATGGAAACGCTGTTTTAAGATTTGGACAGCAGTCGAAAAAATCTCTTTTAAAACAATTATTAGAATTTTATTTGCTCACCCATCTGCAAAATGGCAACAGGAAAAAAATAAAATTTCTTGAATAACGTAATGTTCGTTAAAGTTTTAATTCATATCTCCGCTAAATAAAGTCGCAAAATTACGATAGTGGTCCTATTGTTGTCTTTGAAAAATTTCAAATTGATCGGTATCACGTTCGAGTCTCGAATCGTAGCGGTTCTCGAGAAGAGTGATCTTCTGATAGACTGTCAGACAGACGGACCCGAACAGATTTTAATAGTATGGATATTTATATTTTGTGTCTATTATATAATAATTGGGTATTTGAAATTCACTTTTTACATGTTAGTTGTCGCCTACTGATATCGAGCAGAGCACATGTTTAGTAAATGTTGGTCATGTTTCGACTGACTGGTCATGTTCGAATTGCATATTTAACACACTTTGTTAATTGCGAACATTGCAAATTAAATGAGGAAAAGTGAAATAGTACTTAGTTTTGTGTAATTATCCATTCATTCAGTAAATTACCGCCCATTATCCAGGGCTAAAGCAGAAATACATGAAATACACCGCCAGCTCAGTCATTTCCAGCCAGGGACTGCAGTTTCGTGCTTATTAGCACTCATCAGCCCGGCATAGGAAAGTGACTGAGCTGGAGATGGAAAACCTCTGAAGGAAGCCAACAGTGCCAAACAAACTGGTAGCTAATAAGGAATTAGCACAGACCAGACGAGTGACCGAAACAATGGTTCGGTTCAACTCGAAGATTGAAGGCAAGACATAGTATATTCAGTAAATTACCGCCCATTAGCAAGGGCTAAAGCAGAAATACATGAAATGCACCGCCAGCTCAGTCATTTCCAGCCGAGGACTGCAGTTTCGTGCTTATTAGCACTCATCAGCCCGGCATAGGAAAGTGACTGAGCTGGAGATGGAAAACCTCTTAAGGAACAAGCTACCAGTTTGTTTGGCACTCTTGGCTTCCTTAAGAGGTTTTCCATCCAAACTGCAGTCCTCGGCTGGAAATGACTGAGCTGGCGGTGTATTTCATGCATCCATTCATTTTTTAACAAACTTACGCATTCATTATTTTTTTTTATTGAATTACATTCTCTCATTTATTCACTAATCCATTCAGTCAGTCATTTAGGTTTATATTTATTCACTACTATGCAGCATTGGCGCATTTTATTTATCTTGGCGGTACGTTTTGGTGTTGCTTCCTACAGGCGCACCTGAACTGTAGGGGTCAATGAACACTTGCTTATCAAAAATATATTTTACCTTTATGTTCAACTGTGTTAAAATTAGTAATGCTTATCTTTATTAACATAAACAAATTTAAGGATGATATCAAAGGAATATTATCAAAGGAATATAATCAAAGGATATTATCAAAAATATGTTTTACCTTTATGTTCAACTGCATTACAATTAGTAATGCTTATCTTTATAAAGAGAAGAAAATTTAAGGACAATGCAGAGACAACGATATTAGTGACGTTCAACCGTCAAAGTGAAATACAATTAATGTTCCTTGTCTATATCCATATTCAAAGCCATATTCTTTAAACTACGTTCTTAATCCGCTGCCCGAGAGTTTTGATCTCAGAAAAGCATCAAGACTTGTCACATAAAGTAAATTTATTATGAATGACATCGTAAATTCGTAAACATATTAGTAAGTGAAACACATTTAATCCAATTAAATGGGACTCTCTTCCAGAGTGTAATCTAATATTAAAGTGTAAATAATGCCAGCGGAAAATCTACAGTTTAACATATTTTAGCTTTTACCATGGTGATTTTGAACTTTATGCAACGATTGCTGTGTAAATATTGTAGTATACATAATATTAAATTAAGTAGCATGTTTATGATTTTGATCTAATTCTCATGTTTCCTCGCATAATAATTTACACTCCATATGACGAAATGCTTGCTTGCAAAGTTTGAAAATTTTAAGCCGTTATTATTATATTGTCACTTCGTTATATTTAAATCTATTCGGTCAAATTGCGGTTAAAAAGAAAAAAAGATTGACGTAAGATATACGATTTTACTGCTGATTATTACATAATATACTCTACTCTTATTGAGACATTACTTGTTTTGTACTTTTGACTTATTATGCTACATTTTAGTTCAGTGCTTTAGTTTTTAAATGTAATTAGCTACTCGTGAGATATCCAGTCATAACCACTGTTCTCTAGCGACACTTGAGCAGTACAACTGCTTGCCACTACTTTGCTGTCGCTGTAATGTACAAAAAAATAAAACAAAAATATGAAAAATGAAAATATGCCACATCAGTTTTTATGATACATTTACATTAATAAAAGTTACATAGTTCAAACATAGTGCTTGGAGTTGTTTTGTCTAGTGACTTCAATGCAAACCTGACATTTATAGCACATTGTATTCCACGTGCTTTGGAACGTAAACACAGCGTTATCTAGTGCGTCAGAAAAACACTTTCAAACCTGCATTTCTCTATGATCCCGAATTATCAGGATTCCCCTGCCGGCCCACAAATGAATAAAAGTTTGATTTAAAACACCAGCAGTGGCCATTTCAAGGTTGAAAACGCACTAGTAGTATATACAATGAAGTATATTTTTAACGGTGAAGTATATTTTTAAACTGTTGGTCTACGATATTAATTGCCCCTCTTGAAACTTAAGAAGCTTTTTATAGCCCAATGCTTTTTAAATCTTCCTAATTTCTAAAAATACCAAAATTTCAATTTGTTCAATTTTACTAGTTTTTTTTTGAGCAATCACGATTGCTTATTGTTCTTACTTGACTGTTTTGATGTCCTATCATTTTATTTTCCCACCGCGACCCTCTGCAGCATCACCGTCGACCGAGTCCTCACGATGCTGCTCCTATAGCGAAAACCGTCTCCAGGTTGCACCCAGGTCCTTCACACACGCGCATACATGCACAACTACACACGCACACATACATACACACACACAAACACATACACACATACACACAACTACCCACACATTCATGCCTGCACACAGACACAAACACATATGCCTACACACACATACCCCCACACACACATTCATACACACAACTACCCACACACTTATGCCAGCACACAGGCACAAACACACATACCTACACACATATACACATACGCCCTACACACAAACACACATACCCCCCACACACAAACACATACTCCCACACACAAACATACGTACCATCCACACACAAACACACACGCCTACATACACACACTCGTGATTGCGAAAAACATAACTTGAATTCAAGATGTCAAAATTCAAATTAATTTTTTTTCAAACATCAAATTTGATCCAGCAGTGGCTCCTGGAAACTCTGAAAATGGCAGTAGCGGCCATCTGACATTCTCCCCTCCGAAGTATTTACATTACTTACATTAAATTCAAATAACTGATGAATAAAATTGATTCAATATGATAGTTACATTAAGTACCAACAAAAAATCGCATTATTATTGTTCATTTAATTATTTAAATTACAAAAGTAAACTTGAAGTGGCCACTACTGACCACCGCCCTAGCCTACTACGGAAGCACTGGTCACTACTGGTGCTTTACCTTACATCTGTTAAAACACCAAAATATAATACCTTATAATTTCAAGATTATTAACGTGGTATTTATCTCTTTTTAGTAAAAGATTACAACGTCTTAAAAGCTTTAAATGTAATTTATATGCGTTTGAAGATCTTGAAGAAATAATGATAAAGCTTAGATAGCTATCAGTTTAAACAAAAATGTATCATCAATGTTTATATCAAAATATATGTACACTGGTGTGCAAAAATTAAGGACGAAGTCGAAAAATAGCATATCAGCTGAACGAAGAGGCAGAGCGGACAGAAAGACCAATCAGGAGATTAAGTAAGGTGATGTACGGTAGCACATGCGCAGATATGCAGGCAGACGTAATGGGGGAGTGTCTGAGTAGTATAAAGCATGTTGTCGGTGCAAGATCAGTATTTCTGGCAAAGAGATAGCACGCCGTATAGCCGTTAAAATCACACCGAGTTGCTGCCTCAGCGAGAAATGGCGAATAATCAATCTGTAAGACGACATCTGGATGCTTTTACCCGAGATCGAATCATTGGGAAGTTGGAGGAAGGCCGCAGTGTGACAAGTGTGGCTGCAGAGTTTGGAATTGCTCACAGCATCGTTTCACGACTTTGGAGACAATTTCAAACTACAGGAACAGCTATCCGGGGGTTTAGTAGTGGTCGTCCACGAGAAACCACACCCGCAGCTGACCGGTATATTGTCTTACAGGCCAGCGGCAGACAGTGGGAGAAATCGATAGACACACGACACAGGCGACTGGACGACCGATATCGCGTTTTACCGTGGCCAGAAGACTGCACGGTGGTGGTCTGTTTGCACGACGCCCTCCTATACGGTGTGTACCTCTAACGCCTGACCATCGGAGAAGGCGTTCTCTGTGGTGCCGGGAACACCGAAATTGGAGAGACAATGAATGGGGACGAGTAGTCTTTACAGATGAGAGCAGATTCAGTCTGAGTAGCGATTCTCATCGCATACTCATCTGGAGAGAGCGGAGAACCCGCAATCATCCCTCGAACATCATTGAAAGGGACAGGTATGGAGGTCGCGGTGTTCTCGTTTGGGGAGGCATCATGCTTGGCAGTCGTACAGACCTTCACATCTTCGACGCAGGTTCAGTCAACGGGACCCGTTATTGTAACGAGATTCTTCTTCCGTATGTGCGTCTTTTTAGAGGCGCTATGGGTCTGCAGTTCCTTTTCATGGACGACAATGCACCATGTCATCGCACAGTAGCTGCCGAACAGCTCTTAGAGAGTGAGGATATTGAACGTATGGATTGGCCGGCACGATCTCCGGATCTCAATCCCATCGAGCATGTATGGGATTTTCTAGGCGGACGCTTGGCAGCTCGTACCTTACTACCAGTAACGATTCGGGAGCTTCGATTGGCGCTGCAAGACGAATGGGCAGCAATGCCTCAGCAATTCATTGACACCCTCATTCTCACCATGGGCAGACGCTGTGAAACCTGCCTAGCAGTCGGGGGAGATCATATTCCCTACTAAAGACCGGATGTTTCTTGTTGGACACCCATCACAGGGATGTTTCGGCCTTCAGTCGCATTGCGCTTTATGCTACTTTTTCAATAAAGCTTCTTTTTATCCCTCTGATTTCTCTTTTAGTAAGTGTTGCTTACATTACACATGTCCTTACGTATTGGGGATCTTACGGTATTAAATGTGTTGATTTGGAAAGCTTTTGTACAAAGTTATATTGAAAAAACCGTCTCGTCCTTAATTTTTGCACACCAGTGTATATCAAAATGTATAATTTAAACAACTATTTCTTTGACTTGTAAAAAAACTAAAAGGACTAGTATATGTTTTCTTATCTATGTTTTACTCATTGTTTTTTTCAACGTAATATTTAAAATGAAACAGAATAAATTATCATGATTCAAGTAACTAAGACAGCAGGAAGAAATATCAGTTTATTTTTTTAGGTAATAAGAACAAATTAAAAAATACGACGTTAACATTTCAATTTTTTTAACGCAAACTCCGCCCCCTCATGGGAAGAGGGAAAAACCCCTAAAAAGATTGAAACATTAATTCATTTTTATGAAATTTTCGGGGTGTATGATATTATAAACCTAAGATGAATACAACGTTAGAAATTTACTTTGAAAAGCAAATTTTCCAATAATTGCAATTTTAAAAGTAAGATTTTTAAAAAAAATGGAAATTTATTATATTGCTCCCCTTTGTTGTTTAACAATTAAATGTTGATCAAATCGTGTGCTTTCAAAGTTGTAACTTGAGACGAAAAAAAAGGGTTTTTCTTAAGTCAAAAAATCTTTTTAAAGAGGCTGAAGTCCCCCCCCCCCCCGGGTGACACAAATCTGGTGGGAGCCATCCCAATTTCATTTCAGAGTAAAATATGAATTCTTTAGTTCTGAAAAATTTCTCCAATAAATCTAAAATTATATTTTATCTAAAAAAAGGAATCTAATTTTATCTAAACGAAAATAAGGCACTTTATTGCGGTTTGCGGCCGGGTAGATATAAGTCAGGAACAAATTTTACACAAAAAGTACCGGTATACAGCTTTGTGAATAGCTTTTACTACACCCATATATCTTGGCTCAATTTTAAGTTTTAGTTTTTTTGGTTGCTTTAGAATTACCCTTAATGTGAATATTTAGGGATTAACTGCAATTTTTGAGTGTTGTAACCATGAAATCATATACTTACTTCATTTTATACTTTCTAGTGAGAACCAAGCTCATAGTAATACCAACTCTTCAGATTAAAAATAAAAACTATATATAATAAAAATGTCACTGTTAAAACTGGACACAAATATAAGGACAACTAGCGTTTTGCCCTGAAAAACCCTAGATATCAATAATATTCCCCTCTTTTTTTTTTTCAATTACTTTTATCAGCCTTGATGTTATGGAAGTTGAAGAACGTTGTAAACTTTTTTGCCGAAAATTTCGAAAGAGAAAATTATTTCTTGCTTGTGTGTTTCTATATTGAATATTTTCCCATACTTCGGGTGCCGAAATGCCTCCCTAAGTTTCCTTTAACTTAGAACGAGCTTTTGTCTGGCCAGTGCAGTAATTTAACGAAATAAGCATCAAGCAATGATGTTGAGGTTTGAAAAACATGTCATTAGGCATTATTCTGCTGGAACAAATTGTTTAAACTTGTTATTAAAGGAGTTTTTGGTTCTAAAATATATTGCTCAGTACATCAACATTACTCTCAGAATTCATTCTGCCTAGCAGAAACAATGGTTATAATTACAGTTCGTTAAGAAACTTCCTCAGCCTTACTGAGCCACCTCTAATTGTAAGCTTTGAGATTTTTTCCCCTTCAAAAAGATTGCACGAAAAGTAGCAAAAACCATCCAATCCATCCTAATTAAACTTTTTACCATAAGAAAAGAATACATCAGTCCTATTTTTACTCAAAACAATGCATTTTTGGCACGCTCAACCCTTCGTCTCCTATGAAGTTTTGTAAAAGACTGTCGTGGGATTAGTTTCACATCATGAAACTTTTTCTATTTTTGCAAAAATGTTAAACAGTTCGTGAACTGTATCGTAACTTATTAATATCCAATATCTCTTGATGTTTAGTCATCGCAGCAAGCTCCTCTTTTCATCATGTGTATTCTGTTCATGTACGTTTCACACGAAGAGAAACAGAAGATTACCTACTTGTTTATCTGTGTGGACCGTTTTTTCCGGTATTTTTGCAAAAGCTCTAAAAACAGATCACAATATGTTCAAATTTGTTGCTACACTCCTGTTTGTGAAAATTGCAACACCACGAAGAACTTACGCGAGTGAGCTAAAAATTGCAGGAAATGTAAATTAGGGCATGATATGCAAATGATTAGAATTGCAGACCGGTACCGGTAGCGCATGCCTATGCTGAGCAGCGCCTTCTGAACGGCGGGTCAAACCGAACATAAACAGACGGCTGTAGCGAAGCGTGTATGATTGTCGGTGGTTATATGCTAGAGTAAACGTTAACTGAATCTTTACTGCCTCTTCGACGAAAGAAAGCGAAATTTGAGCAAATTTCAGAGTTTGAACGAAGCAGAATCTTAGACCTTCGTGAAGCTGGATTGTCTTATCGTGCAGTAGCCACTCGTGTGCAGCGTAACAGCAGCACAGTCTTGCGTGTTTGGAAGCAGTGGACGGACGAGGGTCGGACAGCTCGGAAATCCGGGAGTGGACCCCGAAATGTGACGTCAGCTCGCGATGACAGACACCTGGTGCGTATGGCACTGACGGACCACACAGCTTCTTCTATACAATTAGCACAGTGGTCAACAGCTACAGGTGTTTCATTGTGGACTTCATCAATTCGGAGACGTCTGCTGCAGCGTGGGCTGCGCGCAGGTATTCCTTTATACTGGATTCCTCTCACGCAAAACCATCGCCACCTGCGGCTACAATGGGCCAATGTGCATAGGAGCTGGCTTGCTAATTGGCAGCAGGTCTTCTTTTCTGACGAATCCCGCTTCATTTTGTGACACCATGATGGCCGAATTCGTTTCAGCCGTTATGCCGGTGAACGGCACATTCAGGAGTGCATTATCGAACGCTACAGTGGACAAACACACGGAGTTATGGTCTGGGGTGCCATAGCATATCATGGACGATCACAATTGCTACGATTTGTGGGCAATTTGAACAGTACCCGATACATAAACGAAGTTTTACTGCCCCAAGCTATTCCTTTCCTGCAAGGATTGCCAGGGGCTGTATTCCAGCAGGATAATGCCCGTCCACATGTCGCCAGGACTGTCAAATCCTACCTTGATTCGCAGCAGGTACAGTTTCTTCCTTGGCCTGCATGTTCCCCGGATACGTCACCGATTGAACATGGTGGGATTTCGTTGGGCGACGGCTCGCTCGTGATCGTCGTCCTGTTGCTTCAACAGACGAACTTTGGTTGCGCATACAAACAATATGGAATACTCTTCCGCAAGCAAATATTCAAACTTTGTTTCACTCCATGCCGAGTCGTGTAGCAGTTCTTATTCCGGCGTGTGGTGGCTACACAAAATACTAATTTCTATCTCTTTTTATTGTTTGTTTGCTTTGAAAATGTAATCGTTTATTTGTACCATTACTACTCAACTGTGTATTAAATTTCATTCAACTATGATGCTTCCTTCATGGTGTTGCAGTTTTCACAAACAGAAATGTATTTGTTGTACAGAAAATCGCGAAGTTTTTTAAGCAACCACTTTCCTTTTCTGAATTTCTTAAAAGTTTAATATCGAATGGTATGTCTGCGAATATGACAGACCCGATCGCTTACTAAGCATTTATATCGTTATGTAGTGCAGTGTGAAGAACAAGAAACAAGAAATGTTTGCTGTTTAGAACATTCGAATTTAACAGTCCTAACAATTTGGTCCATATAACATAGATGTCTATAATTCAGACTTCATTCTATAGATACGAAATTCATGTGTATTTCCAATAAAAGTAATAAACAATGATAATTTTACCGTTTGTTTTTAGTCGTAAATTTTGCTTATCTTTCCGACCAAATGGAGCCAAACTTTGCAGATTTCTCTTTTGTCCTTATAATTTTGACTACCAATGTTGTTATTATAAACTTCCAGACATTTAAACGTTTTGTCTTGCTCAGTCTTCTCCTAAAATATATTTCTAATAGCAAGATTTTTACTATTTAAAATCTCCCAAGTAACCCCTCGTTTTATTCACTATCCTTTTTTTTAAATAGAAAATAAGAAAAAATCAAGTGAATTTTCTTCCGACTAAGTATCTTTGCTTTTAAGTACAATTTGCTTCTTTCGAAAGTGATTCGATCATTTAAAATACTTCTTATCGTTTCACGCACAAAAAGATTTCAAAGATTACCCCAATGGTCGGAATTTGGAAAACGAAGTTTAAGTGTAAAAATAAGGAATACTAATTTTTTATTTAAACCGCGTAGAAAGCGAAGAAAGTATTAAGTGATAGATTTAAATTTAAAATTTGAAAGACATTAGTCGGGTAAGTTTTCTTTTCCATTTCACTGTGGCTGTACGAAGTGATTAGTATTGCTGGAAATATTGGAATAGATGGAGATATGTGTGCTTTTTTATTTTTGTTTTTTTAATCATAAAACTGCAGTTTATCTAAATGGGAATTACTAACCTCTAAACTTATTTAGTGTTTTTTAGACAACTCCCATTTAATGTTTTTTTTGGCGGGGGGGGGGGGGATTTCAAAACAGGATAAATTGCATAAAAAAACTGAGATCTTACTTTGCTCATTGTAAGATTGATTTATCCATTGCGCAAAACCGCAAAATTACGCACTATTTTGAACAAAATATTTTGAAAAAAATATTCTCTTTTGCACTAGACTAATTCACAGTGAAACCAAATAAGCAAGCTTAAACAATACAGTTAACGAATGCAAAAAAAAAAAAAAAAAAAAAAAAAACGAGCTGATTTGTGCATCAAATGAGTTCCTTTTACTCCAATTTTATGTCATTTTCCCATTATTGGTAGTTTTAATGTGATTCTACTTGATAGTTTACTGCGTTACCTGATAGTTTTGGTGATAGTTTACTTTCTAAATATCACCAACAGTGGCTAAAATAAAACCAGATCTTAAAAAAAAATCGCCAAATTTCTCGTTTAGTTGGCGACAAATCTTGGCGACCAAAATACTGGCGAAATATCGCCAAGCGTCCGCCAAATTATAACACCACTTGAGTTTGTATCTAAATTAACAATGATTTTCCCCCAAAAAGGGGCAAAAGACCCCTTTAGAAACACCCGAATGCAACCAAAAGAGGATGTGCAAAACTAGACCCCACTAGGAGTCTACGTAATAAATTTAAACATTTTAGGACATACCGTTCTTGAGTTATGCGACATACATAACACATACGTACATACTAGGGGTGCGACATCGAGGTCGATGTTTTTGAAACATCGATGTTTTGTTAAAACATCGATATTTTTAACATCGATGTTTTTATTTCAATGCTTTTGGACCATCGATGTTTTGGTTTCGATGTTGATGTTCCTGCATTTTAATTGAAAATTATCATAATATTTGCTTCAAATTTTCTCGCTAGGTAATTAAGTTTACTTATGGAGTTGCCAAAAAAAAAAATCGTTTTTTTTGCACCCATTTTATAAGATCAATTTTTCTGTATAGAGGATGATTTTTGGGAAGATTACTACAAGATAGTAAAAGATTAACTAGAGAGTGAGGAAGAGGTCAAAGCTATTGGAAGAACCTGACACTGGTAGTCTGGTGCCAGAACTTGCAGTCTATTTCAAGGCCCCAGTTCTTGAACTAAAATGATATCCTATACGTTACTAGGGTGAAAATTATAACTGGTAAGAGAGAGCTGGTAAAAGTTGCTTTAAAGTATTTGATAGTGATGACAATTTTTGTTCCATCGGAAAGAGATGTTTCTCTGACTGGTAGTCTGCGAAAAGAGAAATACGCTTCTGGGGGACAAAGTAAACAAACTTCTTTTTCTCCAAACTGTCAACACCAATATTCGGGGTTACTTATCGACTTCCCCCAAGTCGTCCCTCTATTACTTACAATTTGTGTTTAATTATTAACTAACAGTACAACACATATTTCTTTCTCTTAAAAATAATTGTTAGCACTCATTTTGTTAAAATAATTAGCACAACTTTTTCTCAACATTAAACTGACGGTAAGTGCTATGATACAATTTTCTTAAATTCTTCTTTGACGTAATTTTACTTTCAGTTTCATTCAGTTTAAAAATATTTCCTTACTACTATAAATAGTTGTATTAATCGGTGCTTGTCTTATTATCAATTTTTGCCTTACTATAATACCAAGATGTTGCGAAATTATTCTTATTAAATTATATTCATAATTTGAGGTTCAGTATTTTCACTATATTTGTCGGATATGTATTCTTTTGTATTGCTTCAATTAGTGTAGTATATTTAAAAATGTGTGTTATACATTGAAAAAAAAAAATCGATGTTTTAAAACATCGATGTTTGGAAACATTGATGTTTTTTTGGTCGATGTATCAATACCATCGATGTTTTAATTTCTAACATCGATGTTTTGAAACATCGATGTTTTGCCATCGATGTCGCACCTCTAGTACATACAGACGTCACGAGAAAACTCGTTGTATTTAACTCGGGAATCGTCAAAATGGATATTTCGCGTGTCTATACGTTCTTAGGCACTTATCCACGTGTGGTCGGGTCGAAAAAAAAACCCAACATTCATTCGGGGGTGCGCAAAATGGAAATTAATGTCGATTTTTGAGTGAAATTTTTTTTGCGAATACAATACTTCCTTTATTGTAAATGGAAGTTTAAAAAAACGGGTACTGTATCTGCCCACGGCTGAACAACCTTACAGTCTCTTCTTATTTTCCCATACGGGTAAATAATGTACTTAAAACCGAATTAGATGTCGTTGCCTCTGAAAGCATCAGTCAGCAAACAAATTTTTACTTGAGAAAAAAAATCTTATTAAATATATTAATTATTAATCTTATAAAATCTTATTAAATTACTTGAGAAAAATGAACTCCCTTTTTTTCTTCAGCAATAGTTGGAACTCTTTCTAAATATTAGATGTTTTCTGACGCCAGAAGCTCTTATCGATTCGCTTTAGAAGAATATTTATAGCAACCGCAATCCAGATATTTTTAAGTACATTTTGCTTTAAAAAATAATAATTTTAAAAATGCCCTTAATTATTTGGAGGTTAAAATAGGACGTACCATGTAGACTTTTAACAACGTTGAGTATTTGAAGTGCAAAAGACTCAACCTTTACTAATTATTACTCTCATAAATTCATTAAAAAATCTCATATAATTAAGAATTGACCGTATGTATCTATGTTTGTACCTATTTATGCATGTACCTATTTATGTGTGTACCTATTTATGTATGTATGTATCTATGTAGTACACTATGGCCGAGTTTCTCCTCCCGGACGACAGTGAACTGACCATCGAACCAGGTATCGATGGATTCGTAATCTTCCCGTCTTAAATGTTTGGCTATTTTACATAATCCTCCGATAATAATCAGCGGAGATATTTAAATTAAAAACTACTAATTATGACACTTATATTTCGACATAAAATCCGTATTTTTCGAAGGCGCCATTTTTTTCTCGAATATAAACAAGTAAAATTTTTGGTTTTGTTTTAAAGGTTTTTTCTGTAATTACGGGACTTAAAATGTTTACTTTTTGGTTATTTTTCCGCAATCTGCCGCAAAATTTTAATGATTTTTTTTTTCAAGCTTAATATTGAACGCGTGTTACTTGACAAAACTTTTATTTTCGATGTAGACCGAGCAAAGCCAGGCGACGCAGCTAGTAAAGAAATTAAAAAAAAAGCGTTTTTGTTAATGTAATGTGATTCAACATCTACAGATGTATGCAAGGGCATTATGTTCTGCTAGGAAAAAAAAAACAATCAAATTTATCGTTAAGGTGATGATCAAAGACAGCCTGGAATGGTTAAGGGGAAAATTTCGGCCCAGCAAAGTTATGGATCTGTGACATTTTGTCCTTTGACATTTTGTGCCGCGACATTTTGAGCATATACTTTTGAAATGCAGTAAACAATCAATTAATATAGATCTAAAGTTTTCCGGAATTTAAAATATATTTGAGAAAGAAATAACAAAGAGAAGTTTGAGTCATATTTTATTCATTGTTCCTGGTTCTTTTAGGACGGTTTCAGCAAAGCTCATGTACAGAACGTTTAATCATTTCTGACTAGCGTCCATTTTGTATCATAAGAAAATTTGTGTTCAAAAATTGAGTTTTATAAGAATAAGACTTTTGGTTGGAATTACGTAGTTTATTAGGAAACAGTGTTCTATAACATACACAGAAAAAATTAAAGACATCATTGAATAAAAACCTGTAGAATGAATGAAATCTAAATGAATAGTAAAATCTCTAATGAATCACTTGCTGTTTTATGTAATTGCATTCAATATTATTTTTAAAGCATTGGCTTGGATTTAATTTAACTAGAAAATCGCCCGTCAAGGTATGACGGATGAAAATTGCTTCTACATTTGAACGCAGCCATTGCCTGTTTGGTGATATTTTGACAGTTGAAATTTTAATCCAAACTTTAGTGGACCAACCTAAACTCCAGAAGATAGTATTCATTGTCGACCACTTTTTCGTTTCTCTAATTTCCTAAAATGACAGTCCTACCAGAAAAAGAGAAACTAACGGATCCAGTTCAGCCTTATCAAAATAAAGCATTTCCCTGTACGTCAAGCACTGCCAAAAAATATTATAAAATTATCATGCTATGGCGCGCGTTTCATTAAGGGTACTCGATCAGAGAATTTGCTATTATATACATAAGGTATCTTGCTAAAACTTAGTTATGAGCTATTAAAGCCACAGTTTAGAATGTTGAGGACACAACAGTGAGACATAATTGCTTTTCGTTTTTTTTTTTTTTTTTTTTTTTTTTTTTTTTTTTTTTTTGTTTTTTTTTGTTTTTTTTTTTTACTAATTTGTGTGAGTTCGCATTTTTTTCCAAATCCTCCTTTATAATACCTACTAGCTGCGTTGCCCGGCTTCTACCTCGAAAATAAAAGTTATGTGAAGTGGCGCATGTTCGACAATCAGGCTTCAATTAGAGAAAAGAAATACTGTAAAATTCCCCGTTAAAAAATCATTCTTAAAGAAAAAAATCGGCAAGTAAAATATTTCCGAATAAATTAAACGCAAGCCTCCATAAATACAACCCTTGATTATCTTCTGCTGGCAGTACAGAAAAAAAAAGATAAATCGCCTAATAATGATCAAAAGGGGAAATTTTTACCTCAAAACAAAACAAAATTTTATTTTCTCATTCGAGAAATAAAAAATTTGCAACCTTCTGAATCGTTTTATTCACACTAATTTAAAATGAGATAGCGCAAATGATAATTTTCTGATGTGAAAATGCTGTTCCATTAGGCTTAGAAATGCTTGAAACTTTTCTTCTGATGATTTTACAGCCTTGGATTCTTTTAATTCGAAGGAAGTAAATGAACTCCAGGGGTATTTTTCGTGGGCTATTGAATGGTGCTAAAATCGAACTGGTCGGATAACTATTACGGGTAGAAAGAGCCATTTAATGCTACTTTCGGGTTCTAGAATTAAAATTTGAACCGTTTGGTCCTTTTTTGACGTTCGAAAACATTCCTGGGTGCCTAAGTACCTCCTTGCCAAATTTGGTCGAGATCCGACGTAAAGTGTGGATTTGTATCGGGAACATACATACATACATACATATCCATATTCTTTGTTTTATTTATGTAGATTACAGTGACCAATACTAAACCATTCAAAAGAAATGGATCTATGTGTTATTGATAATAAAAAAATGCAATTGAATTTTCGTATATCACTGTATACACTCTTCCCTTATTGTACAATAGGCATGTGGACCTTTCCTACACTTACACGTACTAGAATGCTGTTAGTATAAATTTGAAATGCTATGTTCATTAATTGAAAAGTATAGCATAATCAGGCATGCGAATAATAGTTGCCCGCACGAAACTTTCCTCCGAATGATATGAGCAATTGAACAGAATGATAGAAACTTTTCTTTTTCCACTTTACGCAATTTACTCCCACCATAAAATATTTTTATTTTATACACAGCGTAGTTTACGTATGTCGAATGAGTAACTATGCATATAATGATAAAAATATTATAACGATAAAGGTTGTGCAACGATAGTAATTATTTTGCATTTGTCGATAGAAATCTCACCAAATATTTAACAGGAAACTCGGATGGAATTTCGTCAAATATTACTATTATCAACTTGCTGACACTAGATTTATCATTATATTTTTAGTGACACATTTATCAGCCCCATTCTCTAGTTTTACTACTTTGGATCAGTGTTGAAATTTATCCTGAAAGGCTGGAAGAAAACGCTTAAATAATTTTCTAACATTAACACCTAAAGTTTTTTTTTTTTTTTTGGTTCTATTAAAATGTGGCGATTTCTCCATTTCTCCATTTAACCATCCCAAATAAATGCACATACATTTATGTTTGTAGTGCTGCATCAAAATGGCAACTATTTAAATTACATTGGATTTTTTTTCACATTTTAAAACAATTTTCTTCGATATTTCCTTCCAACTGATACAAGGGAGCAAGGTAGACAAATCTCAAAATGCCTTCAGGTAAACTAGAATCAACGGCTATTCCAAACTCGATATTTCTGCTGTAGTTTCCTAATAATAAATTAATGAACCTCCGGAATAGCTATCCTACTTGAAATAATTGATGAGTGATAAGGAAGCAAACATCCTGAAGCAATTCGGAGTTGTAGTTTGATATTAAATTCATGCCTCTCGACTAAATGTGGAAACACAAAACAGAGTTTATATTCATCTAATATAAACAGTATTTTATTCAATGAAATATCATATATTTTTAGATAACCAGAAAACATTTAAAATGAGGGAATGTGGGGCAAAGTGAAATGGCTAAGATGACTGGGCTATTTCAAAATGAACAAATTGGAAATTTGTTTTGAAAATTACAGTCAAAAAAGAAAATACATTGTATTTTATAATAAAACTTTCATTGAAATTTTATTAAATTTATTTTTGGTAGTAATTGTGAGTCTTCAAAAAATAGTGGAAATTTTTCAGTTTTTTTTTCATGGGGCAAAGTGAAAATTGAAATATTTTTCTAATGAATAATTTTCTATTTGATTGTAAAAAGTATTTTTCATCAAATAAATCTGTAAATAATATTTTAAATGAATAAACGAAAAAAAAAATGGAACAATAAACGAATAATTTAATCAATTAAAATATGAAGAAAAGTAAACAAGTGAGTAAAAAAGTGAAACAATAAGAAAATAGGATAATGAATGAATAAATAAGTGAATAACTAAAATGGCTAAGATGACTGGGGTATTTCATAATGAACAAATTGGAAATTTGTTTTGAAAATTACAGTCCAAAAAGAAAGAGCATTGTATTTTATAATAAAACTTTCATTTAACTTTATTATTTTTATTTTTGGTAGTAATTTTGAGTCTTCAAAAAGTAGTGGAAATTTTTCACTTTTTTTTTCTTTGGGCAAAGTGAAAAATGAAATATTTTTGTAATGAATATTTTTCTATTTGATTGTAAAAAGTATTTTTCATCAAACAAATCTGTAAATAATATTTTGAATGAATAAATGAAAAGAAAATGGAACAATAAACGAATAATTTAATCAATTAAAATATGAAGAAAAGTAAACAAGTGAGTAAAAAAGTGAATCAATAAGAAAATAGGATAATGAATGAATAAATAAGTGAACAACTAAAGTAAGGAATGTAAATGAATTATTTAGTAAATGAATGCGTACATGTTTTAGCAAATGAATGAGAAAGTAAACGAAATAAGCTATTTCTTTTTGCCACATTCACTTTGCATCGCCCATACTCCACTACTTGAGCAAAGTATTTAAAACACAAATAAGCTTAATATTAACTAAATAAATACTGCAGCGCATATTAGAAGGTTGCAATTAATATTTGAAATGTTTAAAAAATTATTGTTTAATACTATAAAAACTATTTTTTGACTTTTAATAAATATTACTATAAGAGTATAAATTTTGAAAACTGCCTGCATATGCTTAAATCTTGCGGCAAAAGTTTTTCTCTTCGGTAAAATTCCTAGACTTATGCCAATAGTCATTTGTTATTCTACCGAAACATTGTAAAAAAATCGAAATTCCAATAGTTAGTGTTTGTACGTAAAACATATTTTTCGTTTCGCCAAAAAAATATATAACTGGATCTAATCCGTTTTGAAAGTAAACTACTCAAATATCCTTATTCGAGAAATTTTGTCTGACCATTTGGCAAAATTATCATCACTTGGTTAATTTTGACTTCGTTCACGGAAACAGTTCCTAATTATTTCGTAAGTTTTTGGGTTATTTTCTACGTGAGACATTTTCTTATGCGGTTCCTATCCACCGCATTAAAAAAAGTCTTTAACTGTATTGCGAAAGCAACTTTTTATAACTACTCGTGAAGTTTCAGGTGTTTTTTTTAGGTGCGATTTTTTTATGTGTCCCTATTTACCGCTTAAGAAGAGGTTCAGGTAAATATATGCAATCGGCATATTGCTGCAAATTCGCTTTTGCTTGACACTGGCCATTGCAGGTAGTGGGGCGACACCCCCCAAAAAAAAATCGATGTTTCAAACTATTGATTTTCAAAATTAAAACATGGACGGCATTGATACATCGATACAAAAACATAGAACTTTTCAATGTTTATTTCTTTATAATAAACTCTAAGAAATGTTGCAATGCTAGCTAAATTCACAGAATTAAATTAATTATTTTAGAAGATAATTAAGCTCTTAATGGAAATCAAATAATATTATTGAAAACTTATTATTAATAATTCAAATTAGGTATAATAAGCAGATAAGCGACTTATGCGTATTAAATACAAAATTGAAACATAAATGCTAATAAATATGAATAATTTCGAAACATCTTTTCAATTTCTCTCTGAAAAAACTAAAAGTAAATCAATTAGAGGATTTTGTAGAAAGTTTAAAATTGATAACAAGCACAGACAAAAAAAAGAGATAAATAGGCAGAGAAAAATAAAAGTATAAATAATAAACTATTGTTCTATTAAACTTACTTCGTATGGAATTACATGGAAAAAAGAAGTGTACAAATTATATTTAAAACTCAAAACTATAATCAAATATTTGAAATATTTGTAATGACTTAAAATGCTAACTAAGAACACATTTATATTATAATTGTGTTTTTTTTTTTCAAATCAACGACATATTGATAACGGAAGACAATAAAATCGGTTCATGTATGTATTTGAGAAAAACTACAATAAAAAACTCATTTTTTAATTGAGGAAAACTTTAGAGAAACTGAATAATCTATTTAACAGTGCGCTAGAAAAGATGATTGGTATAGTCCAACCACGGATTGCATGGAATTGGCAAACGTCTAGTTAAGACGAGTCTATATGAATGATGGGAGAAAAGTAAAAATTTGATCGCGTGTTCCGCTTATTTGAATGAGACTCATCTTAATTTTGAGACTAATATACCTCTGCAATCGCCGACATCCCTAAAAACTAAGACATGCGTCCATTTTCCCCTGTAAACCGGATGCTTGCCTTTTCATACAATCTGTGGTCAGACAGTTACTTATCTGCACTATAAGTTTACTTCTATAGACAACTAAGAAGAAAAATAGTTCCATTGTGATGCATCCTCATGTATATAATAGCCAATGATCGAGTACGGAACTGTCCTGACATCATCAACAATGAAACGCGCGCCACGGCATGATAATTTGATAATATGTTTTGATAATGTTTAAAATTCAGGGAAAGGCTTCATTGTGACAAGGCTTAACTGGATACTGTAACTTACCTGTTTTACTGATGGTAAGACTGTCATTTCATTGAAATGAAGAAACGAAAGAGTGATTAGCAATGAACGCTATCTACTGGAGTTAGAGTTAAAATTTCAACTATCAAAATATCCCCAAACAGGCAATTGCTTCGTTCAAATGCAGAAACCATTTTTTCCCGTCATATCTTGACCGGCGGTTTCCTAGTCTTGCAATAATCAATCAATAAAAAAGCTTTTATCGTAACTGAAAATTTCACATTTTTAAAGGATTTTTTTGGTTCAAATATAAAACCATTGGCATCGAAAACATATCGAATGCAAAACATCGATGTTAGATAAAACACCGAACCTTAATCGATGGTAGAAATATCGATTTGATTTATTTCGACAACATCGATGTCAATGATGTACCCCTACTTCCTATATTTAAAAGACAAGGTAATTATGTTTTATTGTGCAAAATCTATTTTTAATGCATGAGACAGTCGTTAAGTCTGAGGTGCGATTTTTTGAAACGACAAACTGAAAAACATAAAGCGCTGATTCTAAATAATGAATGGCAACACTTCAATGCCCTCTGTGTTATTTTAGTAATTTGTTTTGAAGTTAAAGAGCTTTAGTGTAAAGTTTTTCCATTAATTAGTTTAGCTTAATGGGAAACAAATGCATGACGATTATGAAAAAGTCTTACCGAAAACTGGAAGTCAAAATACGTTCAAATAGTACAATTTTTCAAGAAATTTTTTACTGCTAATTTTCACACAATACTTGGAAAAAAAGAATAAAAATCTCAAATGCATTATAACACGGTCGAATTTAAAAGTCTGGTAATTTGACGTGGAGCTATAGCTTAAATGTTACTTTAAAATGTCTAGATATTTATTTTTAAAAATAAATTTCGTTTTATTTTTCTTTTTTTTTCGATTTGAGTAGCGTTGTCTCGTGGTTTTGTCCACATTTAAATTCCAAATCTTTCAGTGTCACTGCTTGTCATCTAAGGTAATAGAGTAAAAAAAAAGTTCTAAATATTTACAATTTTAAAAAAAAGTCAGAATAACATTACATATATCTAGGTTTTGTTCTAAATTTATATATTTTTAGCTTTTTACAAGGTTCAGAAGAATGAGAAAAAAATCCTATTTTTATTTCCTCTCACATGTTAAAAAGTTTCAGGTTTTTGTTTTCGATGTACAGTTCACACATTCTTTTCTTTAAATTGAACAAAAAGCACTGATATCGAAAATCCGGCCACGTGTTTAACGTATTTTGTTAACATTTTCAACGCATCCTAAATCCGTTTAAGAATCCTTTACGTATTTTTGATAAAAATTAAGTTATCATCGCAAACTACTTTTCATTTAATTTGTTAAATGAAACTTCATGGATTTTCACCATTGTTTTATTTATTCATTTCGCTCCACCTGAGTTCCACACAGCTTCTTAACTTGAAACATGTCAGTGAGCTTAACATACGACATTTCATTAATAACAATTGTAAATGTTCCTACTTTTGTGTTGTGATGTGAATGAAAGACAGAAAACATGCTTTAGTACAAATTTCCGTAAAGCATTAAATGTGTAGAACATCCATTCACATTAAAAGAATAATTTGTGAAGCATGAATAATTCAGAGCTATCAAGAAAAACTTTCATAACTTTTCAACATAGTTTTAGCTCTTGTTCAACGTTTTTAAATTTTAATAGGAATTTGATAAAGAAAGAACGTATTTCTTTGCACTTTGTCTAATATTGTACAGCATAAAATCGGTGTTTCATGAATGCTTTTTGAATACATTGTCATCAGTAAATTTGTTTAAGGCAAATGAAGACTTTTTAAAAACACTTTTATTTGTTTAATGATTTTTTTTAATACTTTGTCTTCAGTAAAATTGTTTAAAACATATGAAGATGGATTTTCTTGCAAAAATATTGGTATAGTATATAGGAAATTTTTCTGCATTGATATTAATTTAAATGTGTGCATTAATTCACACTATTCATTTACAACACTTGTGTCTCACAACTCGATCGTTTTTTGCGAAATTATCATCTTGTCCGTGCCCTATACGAATCGCGCCCAAAGTACTCGCGATTTAACTTCCAGATTACGAGTATGATCTTTATATTGATAATGTATTCAGTTAATACCATTTTACTATTTTCTACTTCATAAAAAAAGTCTTACGTTTGGAACAATTCAGGGTAAGTTGAAAACACGCCCTTTTCTGCTCTTCTAGATTTTTTTTAAGCTAAATTAAAATACTCTAAAAGATCCAAGTTTCCCTGTTGATAAATGAAGAGAAACAAGCTAGGAAATTATAATTTTTTTAAACACTTAAATACAAATAATTTCGTAAATAAAACTACGATGCACAATGTTAGTATATTACCCGATTACAAACTATAATATATAATATCATTGTTTTTACATTTACGTATTAATATATTCTCCTTTCTCGTTTCAGAAAACAAAAAATGATTCTCTGAGTTGGAAATTAATAAAAACTTTCAAAGCTGCATGAAATGATTGTTGTGTGTCTAGTTACTAAAATATTAACAAAATGCCAAAAAAAAAAAAAGAACGAAAAGAAAATATCGTTAGTAAAATCTTTGCAATGAAATTTGAACAAAATCTTTAGTATGCATGAAAGTAAAACCTGAGGTACACCTTAAATTTAGAAACTTTCAGGGAGATCAATATTTATTTGTATCTAATGCTGAAAATATGTTGAATTTTTTAAAAAACTAAACTTACAAAATACAAGAACGAGCCTAAAAAGAAAAAAAAACCTTAAACGATTTGCTGATACGTTATCGAAAAGAAACATTAAAACTTTCTCCAAACCCCTAAAGCCATTCAAAACCTTTCGTTAAAAAAAGATTATGCTCTTAGTCAGATTTTATTAGAAAAAATTCTTTAAAATGTATCCAAGTTTCTCCCAGTTTATGTTTTTGTATTGGTGTACAACATTAGCTCCTTGTGCGTGTATGATAAGCTTATAGAAAGAAAACTGAAAAATAAAAAAAAAAACACTTATGTTTTCTGACCTGTCTGTATTGATTCGATTATTTGACTTTTTTAGCTTTGTTTGCACAATTATTTGTACCAGGAACTATACGACGAAATTTAAGCATTTAAGCATTGCACTGTCACTAATGTAGCGGAAAAAAACTTAATTTTTGTATAAACGGAAAAAAAAGAGGGGAACAATTAAGCAAATATGAGACAGTAAGCAGCAAAAGGTTGCAAGAACAAAAAGTACAAAAATTTAAATTTTAGAGATACCAGTAAAAATGGTTGGTGGTTATCTTTATGTTTTTGGGCAAGAAGAAATACTAGTCGCCCTGGTCGGTTCTACGAATTAGAATTATTTAGAAAAAACTTTCAGTGAAAGCTTTCCCTTTGCTTTTCTCTGCCTCATATGAAATACGGAAATAAAAATGTTGCATATTCACGCATTCTAAGTTCTTTGTATTATAAAAAAGTCAAAAGCAACGACCAACATGCTAGAAACCAAGATCCAAAACCGAGTTTAAACCATTATTTAAAAAATAATGTTTTAGATGCATAAAATGATAACTGCACATGAGACAAGAAAAAAAAACTAAAATTATAAACAAAAAATAAGATTAGTAAACTCATTTTGTTAAACTTTAATGCAGAATCAACGTAAGTGAATTAGATTTTTATGCTTCATTTTCTTTGAATATATAATGTCAAAAAGTAGGGTTCTTTCTATTTGTCATTTCTTTCAATATTTCGCTTTTGGTTACGCTATACTGTAACAAATTTCAAGAGATTTAAATAGGAAACCAAATTTAAAAGGCACATTTGAGGATTCTTTATGAATGAAAAAATCTAAAGTAATAAAAATTGGGGGAGGGGAGGGGGACCTCGAAAATAAATGGAAATTTGTAACGAAATTTTTGCATGTGGTTTCAGTTTTCAAGGAACTGGATGCAGCGATATTTAAAAGAAAACATTTTATTTTAATTAAATACATATTATTTAAGCAAAATGAAAGTAAAACTCAGTGCAAAAAAAAATAGGGAACTGGTAATAAAACTTGTATGAATGCTAACTGGCAGGTAATAAATCTGATACAGAAAATGCAGATTTATATGTATAATCATTTATCAGACAAGACAGATTTGAAATGCTCTCCTAACAAATTGAAATTTGAATATTATAAGAAAAAAAAATTAACATTAATTTCTGAGAAAAAAGTATGATTTGTTTTTATGAATCTAATACCAATAATATGTAATTTGAATATCTGCGATGTTTACCGCATCTTGTATTAGGGTAGGGATATAAACATTTAAAAGGAATTGCTGTTCATTGTAAGGTTTTAAACAAATTCTACTTTTGGTTATCATGCACATTCTATACATTTTATTTTGCTTTGCAATATTAGTTCTCAGACGCTAGCAAAAACAGTCATTTTCTTAAGAATTGAAAAAGTTACATTCTTAATGTTTAATAGTTTTATAGATATAACAAAACGTCTAAGCAAATTTTGTCTTTAAGGAACAAGTAGAATAACTTAGCATGTGTACAAGCATCCCTTCTATTGAGTTGCTAAAAGTATTCGTATTTTAGGAGGAAGAAGTGTAAGTTTAAAAATGTTTTTTTTTTCTCGAAATTTCGGGTAGAGAAAGCAAATTAACACTTAGGCAACATGTGGCTGTTTTAGATTACAGTGTAAAAGTAAAACATCAGTCGGACTTTTAGAGGAAACAAAAAATAGATGAGTGCATCAATTATATGCCATTGTTCTTAATTTTACTGATTTGCGTATAACTTTGTTTTTTATTAGAATACCATAGAAAAGAACCATGTTTTGCAATTTTTGTATGGTTTATTATATCAGTTAACTATGGAAACATGCTAATGCCATTACTATGGACTTTTCTGCCAAAGCCTATGGCAAATGGCTCGTGAATTTTTTAAGCGATAAATTAGAGTTAACCTGTTCTGGCATCAGATAAAGTATACAGGACAGATTAGTAATAAATACTCGTAGTAGTTTTTCAATTTTTTGATTTTAATTTGATGATTTTTTTTTTTTTTTTGATAACAGAGGTATCCTGTTTTGAGAATTACCCATATTTACTATAGTCGTAAGTCTTTTATTGTTTGTTAAACAACGAGATCATTCGTTTTTGAACTTAATGTTGGTACTTTTTTTGGTACCTCTTTTTTCCTAATTTAAAAAAAAAAAGTCTTTAAAAATAACTATTGCAAGCATTTCATTTAAAGTATCAGAGCTTTAAAATGATATTATTATTAATGGTAAAGAATAGTATCACAGTAACAAAGGCTCCAATATAATATCGAAGAGAAATCCTCTTTATGAATTTTTTTTGCTTAAAAGTTTCAATGCATTAAACATAATCTTAAATTCTTTAGAGGCTAAAAATTTGAAAACATAACTTTTATATCATGATGCCGCCGGCACTTTTCAAATGGAAGAATAAAAATATGTTAACTTGTATATTAAACTTTTCAAAGGAAGTTTATGTTTAAATCCCCAGACAAACCTATCTTTGAATTTATATTAATAAATATCAAATTTTAAATCAAGTAGCTCATTATGGTAACTGTTAGAAACAATCAAACCTATTTAGATTTAAAAATGAATATTTTCTCTGACATATATTTGCAATAAAATAAAATGAACTGAAATGGGAAGAAAATATTTTATCTATTTATTTGGTAAAAAAAAGGATCACGAATTATATGTATTCAACCTGGGAGATATTAACTTATTTAAGTCCCGAAATAGTTTTACCTTTTACTGCTTTCTGACTGTGCTTAAGAATAGTAATTCTGCGTAAAAGTTAAGGCAGTAAAGTATTTTGAAAAGGGTTATATAAGGTTATGATTTCAATAAAGTATTGTTCTTTGAATAACGTTATTAATTTGTATATGTCTTTTTAAGTTGTTTTTATTTTTTATTTCAGTTCTCAACAGTATACTTTAATAATGATAACATTATTATTACAAGTAATTTCGCTTGTTTTTCCGTTGTCATTTAAATTTTTTCTGAGGCACTTGGGGATACAAAGTGTACCACACACAACGTTTCTAAATTTTGAGGAAAACAAAATTAAAATTTAATTTTGATTTTCAAAAATGCTTAATTTTCAATATTTGTGCAATATTTTAAGTCGCTGATAACTTCTGAGTTATATGTTGAAAAGCTAGTTGAAATTGCATAAGACATTTATTGTTGCAGTAACACTCATGTTTGTGGACAATGGTTTAAAAACAAATGGAAAAATTAAATTTAAAAAAAAAAAAAATAGAATTCCGAATAAAATGATTACATCTCTATGACTCAAACCTATAGTAATTGCTTACTACTTATGCTATAACATAAATTAGGATCTTGCAGTAGGTAACAGATACACTCATATCTTTAAAATATAACTCCGCAAAAAAAAAAAAAAAAAAAAAAAAAAAAAAAAAAAAAAAAACACCAAACACTTGTAGCTAATTAAAGCAAAATTTAATGATGCATGTAAAGCAAAAAAAAAAATAAATAAATAAATAAATAAAATACTAAAGCATATGAAACAACTTTTAAATCATGTAACATTCATTTATGATTCTTAATCAATGATATGTAAGTTTTTTGACTGCCAAACATTTACCTGAAAATAGTTAAAGGGAAAAAAAAGACAAAATGTAAAACAACCAACGTCTGGTTTAAGACCAAGTACACAATGGCTGATTAATAATGAAGCTCAAAAATTGACTCCGTACGTAAAGAACCGAACGTTATTTTGGAAATCAAAGTTTAAAATCATTTTTCACTCATTGAATTAAATTTGTCAAAGACTTTTTCTAATTAACTAATTTCAGAAGTCAAACTATAAATTGAAGAGAAAACAGTCCACTGCCTCTCAAATGCCGTAGTCTTTCAAATGAAAAACAAAATTAAATATTTTTGAAACTAGTTTAATATTATATTTAAAATTCAGAACCTTGATTTCCGAATAGATTGACATTCAAAGAAAAACAACCATATTTTCCTTTTTTTTTAAATACTTCGAGTACTTTGTAGCCGTAAGACTGCTTTATCTCTATCGTTAAAAAATCACTATTTTATTCCTAGTTGAAATAAATGAATGAGAAACGTACGAAACAACATTTTTTGATTGAATGAGACCGAAAGCATTAAATAGCAAAACAAATGGACTCACCAATAAGAGACTGTCCGATTACGATAAAAAATAGCGGGTTAGAAAAGCAAATATACAAATGCAAGCAATTATGGTTTTGATTTTTTTTTTTTTTTTTTTGCATACTTTGGCTATTGCAAAGAAGGAAAGAATAAGGCACAGTCCCACATCTAACTTAGATGAAAGTTAACCTCCTTTCTAACACTGACTTACGGTTCTTGATTTTCCGCAACTTCAAAAAAAAATTAAGCATTCCAGGATGGTTGCAATGGACTTTCTATAACCCCCCAAATGCGCTGTGCAAAGAGATATCAGGCAATCTAACCAACAACTGAAGTGTTGAGTAAACTTTAAGAAGCATACAAATACCTTTCGCTTCTGGCTTTTAGACAGTATAAAACGCTTCGCAACAAGTGCTGATCTTGAAGTCATCTTGCCGTGATATAAGTCCGTGGTGTCACGGAAGGATTGAAAACACCATCAATCACAGAGTTTAGTTTGCTGGTTGCAAATGTGGCTTAAATGACTCAGGAGCGTCAAAGGAAAAGGCAACCCTAAAACTAACGCAATGTTTTAATGGGATCTTTGAGGTAAATGGAAGAAAAAATTCACTAGACAGCAACGCTGTGTTTTCTAGTTCCAAAAGGTGTTTTTATTGTGGGAAATATCATAACAAATCCCGCTCCCCTCAAAAACGACAATCGAAAAAAGAAGTTTATTTAGAGTTTTTACCAAAACGTTTTTAAAAAATCAAAGTTGTAGAAATATTTTTTGTCTAATAAATTCGTTTTTCAACTTTTAAAATATATTGATGTCATGTATTCTATTGATTAAAACATGATTCACTATTGTTGTATATTTTGATAATATTGCATCAGAATGATCCTTATTTAACTCTAAGTGCTACTCAACTCAACTGGATCAGATTTGGAAAGTCACTTCAAGTTCTTATACGAACGAACAATGAGCAAAGTAAAACAACTGTGCATTCAGTCATAAGTGTAATCCAATTAATTGGGTATCTCAAGTGAAACATGATTTGACATCTAGACTGGATCTTGTTTCAAGTACAAATGCTTCATGAAAGTTAATGAGCTATTGCCAAAGGCAAGGGCACTTAATGACAGCTACTTAAAGAACTCCAGTTAATAAACATTGAATTCAATAAAATACTGATGTTTCGTGTATTTATTTGGAATGTGGAGTAGGGTAAAAATTGAAACTATTAATGTATTGCTTGCCTAAAACCTTCTCTCACCGACTCAGTTGCAGCAAAAAATGTTAACCATAAAAATAATGAAAAACGCAAACTGTTCACAAAATTTATCCATAAAGAATCAAGATTAAAAGATTTGATTAATAATTGTTAAAAAATATCAATAATCAAATGTTTTCTTTGAATAAATTAACAAACCTTTCACCACACATGGCTATCAAAACAGCGTAAGGTAAAACCACCTGTAGTTGACACTGAACTAGTAGTTGACACTTGTGATAAAAAAAAAAGATAACACAAGCAACTAAAGCATCAAAATTTGTCCGTTTTAGTAATGTAACTCTCTCGTGACTAAAATGTTAACTATAGTTACGATAAGCATAACGATAAGGTCACCGTGATCGTTAAGAGCAATTCCACCAAATGTGGTCCTGACCCACAAAATTTTTGTCTACACATAATATAGAAACAAACCTCATTTTTTGACAAAAATAAAGTTTGTTGCCTTATTTGATGACATTTATACGAAGTAAAAAAAAAAAAAAAAAAACATTGTTAGTGAAATAAATGAAAGATCCATTTTTTTAAATTTAATTATTATTATTTTTTTTTGGGGGGGGGGGGGAACTATCAAATATCATGAACACAGATGCTTTACTATAATTATGCCTCAACCTTTTTTAATAAGCACTTTTGATAAGTTTTTAACACCCCCCAACATATGCAGGTCACTTTTTATTGGTCACACACGTAACGCAAAAGGAACAAAAGTTTTCCTCCAGGGTCAAATTGGAGGACTAGAAGAAAAATATCTCATATCATAAATTAACTTGATACATAATACCTGTAACCAGACTTTCATCTTCAAATATTCGGCAGAAAATTTTAAACGAGGCTTTTTGAAAGATGTCACACACGTAACGCTCCTGAATGGTTTTCATTACGTACCATTTGTACGGAAAAAAGTACTTAACATTATTCAACTAAAAATATTGTGTGCTGGCACTGACACCAAGACTCAATGAGTGCTAAAAAAATAATTAATAATAATAATAATATAAATAAATGAATAATAATTGTTTATTTTATACCAAAACAATTTAAACTAAGTGTTCACAAACTACATATTTTAAAATCAAAAGTACAATGTTCTATTTATTTTAAATTGCATTTGTATTTTTTGGTAATTTTTGGTTTTAAAGGAAAGAAGTAAATAAAATCTACAGGTGAATTGAAACACTCCAAATATTTTTAAACCAACTAAGTAAGTGTTAGAAGTTCGTGATAGTTTATAAGTTTAACATTACTATTTAATTCGTATGCAAATAAAAATTAATTTAACTTCATTCTTTGTTTTGTGAATATATCCTTTCAGTTAAAGTATTTACTGGCTCCGTTGCCCGGCGTTGCACGGTCTACCTTGAAATAAGAGTTGTGTCAAGTGACGTAATTTCAACAATCAAGCTTAAATAACAGAAAAAAAAAGTATAAAACTTCCCGTCAATGTATAGAAAAGATTAAATTTATGCCTCAAAATTTAAAAACAGACGTCTTAGGCTTTTTTTTTAATTCAAAAAGTGTTATCATTGTTAATAATAGGCCTAACTATCCCGTATCACAAATTTTCCGGCAAAAAAGGCCGTCCCCCATAGGGGGAAAGCTTTTCAAAGTGAAGTGGTTGCTTGGTGAGCAAAAAGCTTCCCGCCAAACAAGATAAACAATTTAAAATATCTATCCATATTTCTGAGGAGTTGAAGGTGGGAGGAGGTTCTAATGGAAGTAGCTATGATGAAAAAGGAGAAGAGGGAGGATGATAGTTTGGCAGATACTTGGCGGGCAAACTAGATGTCATAACTTTTTATGGCTGAGGGTTTTTGGGTGTAGGATGCAGGTTTTCTTTTTTGTGTGGAAAAGTTAAAGGTTTTCTTGGCGGGGAAATTTTTAAAACAGGGTTGTTTTTGATGAGATATCACATCTTTTTGCATTGATATTATTACTTTGTCTGTATTTTTAGAATTGAGAACTTCAAGTCAGAAAATTTTCAATTGAAACAACGCTGTTTTGTGTTTTTAAGGAACAATAATGGCTAGCCTAATTTTGCGTCAAGTTATTTTCTGACTATTAAGATTCTATGTTCATTTTGCGATAATTCGGCGGTTTAAATTTTATTGCAATCCTTGTATCCTCTCTGTTCCAAAGAAAACTTCTTGGATAATAAAATACTATATTTCAAATTATATTGTTTTCGAGTATTTTACAACTTCGCAATAAATTCTATTACAGTTTCTTTATTTGACAGATTATTCTACATTTTCATGAAGGTTTCTTTAAATGTTTTACAGCTTGAGGGCTATTTTAATCTAGCTTTTCACTTTTTGTTTAATTACATTTTTTTTAAATCGTGTATTATTTTACGTTTTATGTGATAATTTTAATTGCTTGGTGATTTATCTTTTTCTTGATAGAAGTCTTTGTCTTGTTTAATACCTAGTTTTGTTTAAAAGTTCATTTAAAAAACGAAATAACGCATGTTATCACCAAGCAAAAAAAAAGCCATTAAATATTTTAAATTTGAATGTGTCAGAAGATCTATAACACTGTACTCGATGTCAAATCGCGGATATCCCAAATTTGCCATAGCGAATGCACATAATGCGCGCGGACTAAGCTCATTAAAAGTCTTGCTTAAATTAATTGCAAAAAATATTTTCAGCTAACAAATTACTGCAAAGCACAGATATCCACGCACTTAATTCATATATTTTCAAATCATTATGTGTTGTTAGTGAAAAATCCATTAATTTAGAAAATAAGCAAACCAATAAAAAAAATGCTTTTTTTCGCTTTCAATTAAAAAGTAATAAGTGCCGTATTCATATGCGTACAGTTTCATAGAATTTGTCACGTAAAATATTGTAATGGTTTAACCCCAGTTTCGCGCCGACATTTAAAATTTCTTCCCTCCATAAATATATCAAATCTGAAAAACAGGGGGAAGGAAATTTCGTATCGGCAAAACTTTGGGGGGGGGGGGGGAGGACAGCATTCTAATCTCATTCATTAATTTGTTTCCCTGCTTAAGTATAAACAAACAACATAGAATCTGAAAACAGAAAGTCCAATGAGTTAAGTCTGCGCGCATGCGCAGTCGCTGTGGCAAATTTGTGATATCCGCGATGTAACGTCTAGTTGCAACTGTTGGATATGTTTTAGTCTTGATTGAATTTCATTTCCTAAGACAACTTTGGAATAACTGTTAGATCTGTTTTAACCTTGCAATTGCAGTCCGAGATAAACAAACCCTATGAGCTGAGAGTAAGTACATAAGAATTTAGGGAAAATTAGTGATTTTCAAACTTCAATTACTCCGGCCCATACTGTCCCTGGATGTTGAATTTTTGTATATGTAATCAATAGCCTCCCAAGAATATGTATACAAAAAATCATTACCGTAGCCCCCCGGGGGGCTGTGATAGAACCCCGGGAAGGTACAATTTGGGGGGTAAAAACGAGGGGGGAAAATGAGCTGGGTCAAATGGCACAAAAGGCACATCAGTAGGGCACAAGGAATATCTGTGTGAAATTTCAGCTTGATTCCTTTTTTCGCCTGGGCTGTAGCCCTGTCAAAGAAAGCGAAAACTTTTTTGAACAGCGATTTTATAACTTTAATACCTCCACCCCCTGATAGTCCAGGGGATTGTATTTTGGTTTACTGCGTCAGGGTCCACTAGAGATTGAGTGTACCAAAAATCAACTCCGGGGGGTCTTCATGGGTCTGAGATACAGAGGGGTAAAAAAACCCAAAACACCCCAACTTGTTCTGTCGTGTAATCTTGTTCTTGGTCGCTTTTATTTTCTTTCGTCTTTGGCGGTGGATTTCCTTCTGTTGGCTGCTGACGTTTGGTTTCCTTGGCGGGGCGGGACGCTCCCGCGTCCCGTGATTTGAATTTAGGAAAATCCCCGTGAAGGCCTCCCCCCCCCCAGGGGGACAAAAATCTCCGTGAGAGTTCCTCAACTGCTGCACGCGGTTACACACGTAACGCTCTAATGTCACACACGTAACGCTAATAAAATTTTTTTTTATTCCTATTGTACGAGCTTTAGAAAAAAAAAAATATTTATGTAATACATACTCGGTATACTTAGACACATGCACAAAAAATATTGTTCATTTACCTCTCAAAACTTCACATGAAATTACAAAATAAAATGAGGTACAACTTATTTTCAGATTTTCTGAGCCACACACGTAACGCTGCATTTAAAATTCTATAAAAAAATAAGAATTATCCTAGGAAAAAAACACTGCCACCTATAATATCTTACATGTGTTCTGTAACTCCAATAGAAACTATTAAGATATATTTAAAAAAATATTATATTGGGTTTTATTAGTTTTTGTAAAGAAATGGTGTCAAAAAGTCACCCACGTAACGCTGGAATGGCCCTAGATGACAACAGTGCATGTTTTTCAATCGTTTAGTCTAAAAAATTTTCGGAGTTTACCTTAGTAATATTTTCTTCAATGTTTGGCTAACTTTTGATTTTTTTTTTTAAACACGTAAATTAACTTTTACACGTCATACTTTTATTTGGATTTGTGTACTTTTATTTGGATTTGTAAGACATTGTCATTCTTCGATAGTATCAATTATTGTTAGAAATTAATTAATGGGTTCGAAAACCAGTCCACAGGACAGACAAAAAACTAAATTAAACTACACTCATCCGACATATGAGGCTTTTTAAGATTCCATATCTTTCTTGGTATTATTTTAATAAAGATCATACACTCGGGAACAGTGGAATAGCGCCCCAGAAAGGAAACATTGGATCGAAGTGAAAATTAATATGCAGAATAATATAGGTGAGAGATACTTTATCCCAAAATCTAGACAATTAAACAAATAACGGCTAAGAAATGAGATAAATACAGTGCTACATCAATAGCGCATTGGACACCTTTTGCTACAATACAGGCCACAACACGGTCCGGCATTGAGCTAATTAAACGTCTGATGTTGTCCTGAGGCAGATGGACCCACAAATTTGGAACAGCCACTTCTAAATTTTGCACAGAGTAGCACGGCGGCATCTGCCGTTTCAGCTAATCCCATAGATGCTCTATAGGGGACATGTCGAGGGTACGGGCTAGCCATGGAAGAGTCTCAAAAGGACCTAAGAAGTCTTGAGCCACTTTAGCTTTATGCGGCCAAGCATTATCTTGCTAGAAAACTACCCCTGGAAGACCATTTTGGAACGGTCCTACATGTGGTTGCAGATTTTGATTAACATAACGCTGACCCGTTAAGGTTCCACGTAACACAACTAGAGTGGACCGGCTATCATAGGCTATGCCTCCTCCCTCCCCCCCCCCAGACCATTATTCCCGCGTTGAGGGCAGTGTGTCGCGCGATAGAGTGCATGGAATGGTACATTTCTCCAGGGCGCCTCAACACCCGTGCGCGTTTATCATCTGACTCCAAAACGAACCGAGATTCATCACTGAACACCACCTTTTGCCAGTCAATGACATCCAACATCGCTCTGGCTTCGCACCATTGTGAACGGAGTTGCCTATGTTTTGGTGCTAAAGGGAGTACACAAAAAGGACGCTAGGACTGCAGACGTCTAGAAATAGTTCGGGGAACAACTGCTACCCCTGCGTCTGCTTGTGTGGTGGAACGAGTCACTGAGGGATTAGTGAGCGCTTGCCGAACAATCCTTCGATCCTCTCTCCTCGTCGTCTTCCTGGTCGCTCCAGACCCACTTTTTCGTACGTTAGTAACATTTCGTGTCCAATGACTTCAACAGTTTCTCACGGAACACTCCAAACGATCCACCTGGGCAGCAACACGGCTCGTCGACCAGCCCGCAATTTCCATGCCGATGATTAACCCCTCTCAAACTCGCTTAGCTGTGAGAACATTTTTCTTAATCGCCTACCTGGCATCCTTCACTCATTAAGGTTCTCCAACAATCGGAATGTAATTGTAACATTTATAAATATTAAACTATGCTCTGGTTTATATAGCACCTTTTTCCCGATTGCACCGATACTGTGGGTAAACGGTCATGCGCATTGACACCAATTTTGGATCATTTGCGTATCAGATGTGACTCTTATATGCAAAGTTTCGCGATTGTACCTTTCTTCTTTCTTGGGGCGCTATTTTCAATGTTCCTGAGTGTATTTGTTTTCACCTGTTTTACAATGAACATCTTTGATGGAGATGAGAATTCTATTAGAGCAGAATATTGATGAAGAGAGTAGATTCGGAACGGGTCCAATTTTGGTTACCTAACAAGCCCTCTCCTTAATATGGCATATTTTTGACCTAAATAAAGAAACTTGAATGCTGAAATTTCTTATTTACCTAGTGGGAAGATGTGTCTTTTTTTTCAGACAAAAGGCATAAGTTGATTTAAAAAAAAAAAAAAAAAAATCTCAATTTGATCAAAAAAGAAAAAAAAAAATGACTAGTTTCCGTATTCATTTATTTATTTGAATTCATAATTGAGGCAGTGAGATGCAAAGGGATGTAAGAAGATATTTTTAAAGTTTCGAGCAAAACACTCTTAAAGTACAGATCCAAGGTAGGCTTTCACTGAAAAGTTTTTCAAAATCATGCTGTATAGCAGCAACTACCAGGATTACAAATGCATTATCTTGCCCCAAAAGAGAATGGAGGCTCTCCTACAATTTGTACCGGTTATTTCCAAATGGTTAATTTTGACACTTACATCTATTTGCTTCTCACTGCCTCAAATTAAAAATAAAAACAAATAACAACTGTTCACACTGAAACGCCAGATAGCTAAAATGAAATTGAAAGCAGACAGTCCTTGGGAAAGAATTTTACAAGGCAACCTACACCATACATAGCTTCTTAAACCAGAAAAATATTACGATAAGTCCTTAAAGCATTACAGCTGAGCAAATGCCCAAAATCACAGAATTGTGAATCAAATTATTTGAGCTATACCGTTAATGCCCATTGTTATTGATTTCTAGGAAACTCGTCATAAACCAAATTGTAATGTTGTCTTTTAAGTAAAGCTGGCTTTAATGAGGCAATTTTACTGGTTCAGGCGTCTGAGACGCACAGGATATATGGCTGGTTATCATTCAGAATGAAAGGAATTTATGACAGTTTACATTTCTCTCCAGCATAATTGGCATTTTGCTGCAATCCGTATACACGCATATTTCACAGTTTAAAGCTTTGGGGCTTTAGAGTGTCCATCTTTTAACGTATCAAGACAAATAAATAGAGATGCATCAAAATGGGAAAGCGCTTATTGAGAATTTGAAAGTTGTATGTGCATTAATTTGGTGGGCTCATTTATATTTGAATAATAATGATCAGAGGAATGTAATGTGCTGCATGATATATTTGCATTTCTCTCTTCTGCTTCATTAAAAGAATGCTTCATTTAAATATCAATTATTGGGGGTGTATTGGTAAAATATTAAGCTATAATAAACTAATTGTTCATACAATACTTCTGATAATTTAAAATCGTTCGAAAACTTTAATCAATAGTTCTATAAATATATGGTACATATTAAATGAAAATCATTGAAATGTTTAACATGCATAAATATATAATTTCATCAAAGAGTGATAATTTTTTTTTCTTCTGATTTTGAATGTTGACAAACATTTTCAAGACCTCTATTTTGCTAAAATAAAATTTAGAGAAACCAGTGACAACGTTAAAAAACTTACTTTCCTTTCACATTTTGAAAATATTAAACCATTTTTTTTGTTAAAAATAGAGATAGTATTATTTTTCTACATGGTATTTCCAAGCAAATAAAGAGTTGGATCTCATTTTTGGCTACGCATTAAGTATAATTTAGTATGAAACTGATTTTTTGAAGATATGCCACATTCTGTAATAACCTATCAAAAGAACTATTAAACGCTACCGATGTCACACATTTTAATTGGCTTAAATGCTATTACATTACTTCCTCATTTTCTTCTCTTTTATTGTAAAAGGTGAAAATTACATAAAATTGTAATTTTTAATCACTTGTGTTTAAAACAATTTGCTGTAGAAACTTTCAGTGTCAAATGTTAGTTATATGTTACAATTACACATTAAATGATAAACTCTAAAGATTGTTTCCCCTTTAAATAGATCAGGGTTATCTTAAATTATTATTCAAGCTTTATTTTATCAGTTTATTGTAGCTGCTGAACCACAGCAAAAGCATGGAGCAAACAGAGTACATCATGCTTGCGTTGCTTACTTCTACAAAGACGAGTAGATGTAGTGCGTGATGATTCCTCCATTGATTCTTCCCGATTGACGTTTGTTTCTGAGCTGTAAGGAAGATAAAATTATCGACGTGGCGAAATTGCACTTACTACAAAGAATGAAGAAACATGTCATATTAGACGGGAAGCTGCCTATCTGTATTTTTACTCTATATTTTGTAGAACAGTCATTGGAAGTTTCGGTTTTAAAAAGGAAGAAGCATGACCTCTAATAGACAGACAGACGTAATTAAACTGTTGAGAATGTAAGAAAATGAGAAGAATACTTAAATTACCAAATTTAGAATTGACGCAGTGAGAAGCAAAGGGATGGCAAAATTAAAAATTTGGAGATAAACCAGTATAAATGGTAGCTGAAACTCTCCTCTGTCTTGGGGTAAGGGATATGAACTAGTAGCCTTGGTATTTTCTGTTTTACAGCATGATTTAGAAACACTTTTCAATGAAACCCTACCCAAGACCACATCGTTAAACGCGTTTTACTCAAACCTTGAAAATGTCCGATTAAATCATTCTGCATCTCCATGCCTCAATCGTTGTTGGAGTTTCCTGGTGATAGTTATTTCAATAAAATGGGGTTCTTATATTCATAATATTACCAAACATGGAAAAATGAGTCAACTATGCAATTTGAAGAACCTCAAGCATTTTGAAAACTTGCAGATTTTTTTGTAATGCGGAATAAACAGTTTCATCATTAATGAAATGCACACAAATAACAGGTATGTAGTATAAAAATTAATTAAAAACATAGTAAAATTTCACACACAAGCTAATATTTAAAAGAAGACCTAAAACCTGAAAAAAAGGTTTATTCTGAAACTTTGGATGGGTGATTAACACGATTTGTGTTTGGCAAAAATAAAGCAAGTTATTTTTGCGTATATGAGATAAACTTTTCTTAATAATTAATTTAAAAAAAAAATTTGATTTTATTAAAGATTTTCAGGAAAGTAGTCACACTGTTTATTTGAAAATTCACATCAATTTTGAGCAGATAGTATTATAAAAAATTCAACTCCTTTGCAACTATAATTTCTTGATGGTTATAAAATTTTCAGAAAGTTTCCCATCTTTACAAATATTAGTTAAACAAGAGGCCGACAACGTTAAAATGGGTGTAGTTCAGAAGTATTAAGAGAAATGTATTTCTAATCCACCAAATTTACTTTTTTAATAGAAAACCAATATGAAGCTGCGCTATCAGGCCATAGAGAAAATGATATTTGTGTTTTCTTTTAGGAATGACGAAATATGTAAGGCTATCCTTAACGTCAACTGAAGTGCTGCGGTCCATATATTTTTAAAAAATCATTATTGCTATTGCATTGTAAAATGGTTTTGCTACTTTGACACCATGCATGCAAAATTATGGGTATTACATCTTCACGATTTGATGTCTATTTATTTATGCCGGTACCCACACAGCATTCCTTTTAGTAGAAAATTAAAAGGTCATTTGGTTCGTCTATATATTTACCAATAATGGATGGTGAATTTCTCGCCAATATACTATGTTAATTTGCTAGTCCATGATATGATAATTTGCTCGATAAAATGTTCTTAAATTGGAATAGAAAAAGAACAAAATTGAACTTTCGAAAAATCGCTTCGAGATGCACACTCCTATGCTACAAACTAATTTTGTGCCTAACGTTGTGCCATCACAGACATCCAGACAGAGATCCAAACTTCCAGCTTTATTATTAGTAAATATATTTCCTAGAAATCTAATTATAACATCATCTAATTATTCAAAGTGCAATTATTTTATACATATACAGAAAACTTGGTATTCAATAAAATTTTAAGCTCTAAAATAGCATTGTTAAAATGTTCAAAACAATATAAAATAAACCTTATTTTCTGAATAATAAACATTTTTTCATAACTGAAAGCGTAGTTTTAAAGCCAATGATATGAGAAATCAGATAATTTTAGGATGAACGAACTGTTATTTTGTTCATTTTTTATAATAGAAGATCATTGAAAAAACTATTTTTATTCACATAAGAAACGGGATACCACGAGAGGGGAGATCTCTTTGGCTCGTTTTTCTCCTTTCCTCTTTAAAAATAATCTTTTTTTCCCCTCCTAATACATGTATCTGCATCTTGCAGCAGCTACTGGTAATGAAAATTCATTATTAATAACTGGTTTTTATACCTCCCCTGAGCATTACATAACCTTTTTTTACTTCAATATATTGTAATTGTATGTATTTCATTTAGTTTTTCAACTTGTACTTCATTAAATGAATCAAATAAATCAATTAATCAACGTTTTGAAGCATGAAAATTGCAAATTTGCAATTTTTGTGCTCCAAACGTTGGTTAATTGATTCACTTAATTTTCAGCACAAAGGTATTTGTTATTGTACATCTTTATTAACCAAAAATTCAAATTTCGTGGAAGAAATGGAGAAGATAAACAAAGTCTATGTGAGTGAGTGTAAATTGTTAAAATTGGATTTGCAAGTAAATTTAGACAGGAACACATCTAATATATATTTCAAAACATCAAAATCATCGGATTGGAAAACATTTGCTTTGGCTTCTATTCACCATGATGAACAATCTTTACCAGCTTAATTTCACGAGCTTAATTTAATTTCCTTTAGTTACTCTTAGACAAACCGATGCTATGATTTTACTTTAAATAGCCAACAAATATTCAATACGAATTGATAATAAAATATTTAATAATCTTATTGATGGATATTTTCAGGAATGCAATTTAAGCTTATGCAATGCAATGGTATGTGATTCATAGTGCTGCGAGTTTTCCAGAAATTATAAAACTAACTACATAATGTCCGAAAAATTTTGCAAGTAACAGGCCAGTTTTAGTATTTAATTACAAATGCGGTCAAAACGGATTTTCTGTCACTAATTAAATCACTGGGAAATGAGACCGTTTAATGTTTCAAATATACTTTCGCTAGAATATTTAATTCTGCAGCTAAAATCGTTTATGGTTGGCTTCATGAATATTTTCTCAAACAGCATACGGCATCTAAAACGTATTAGATTTCTAAGTCAGTAATGATATCTTTATTTCAATAGTATTATTGGCTAAAATTGCAAAAAAAAAAAAAAAAAAAAAAACAATTTTTCATTTATTTATTTTGATAATGCATTTATAATTTCCCGTTCGTGTTAAAAATTTAAATGTTTACTTCCTACATGTTTAACATGCACATATTTTATGGTTTAAAATAAAAAATACCTTGGAATGTAGTGCCTGTTTTTTGTGAAAGGTTTTGAAAAATATAATAATGAAAATCACAAAGTACATTTGTGAAGAAAAAAAATCATGGTTTTAAACATATTTCAGTCTAAAAAATATCTCTCACCTGAATATTATTTACCACTCCAGAAGAAATTTCCATTAGAAATAAAAACAAGATATCTTCGGCGATTTTTTTCCATCTTCACTCACTTGCTTTTTTTAACTGTCCCATACGTTTATCAATTATTATGTCTGTAAAATCGATTGTTACGTCCTATTTAAATAAATATGATTGTCAAATATGCGCTCGAAATTAATCTTACAGGCGGAATATTCCATTATCTTCTGTCCTACTAACTATAATTTAATGATTCAAGTTATAGTAAAATCCAGAAAGCATTGCAACGCTACCTATTTCATAGCCATCTGTTATAAAGCCTAAAATATCCGTGAAACTCTGTCTGTCTGTAACAGAAACAAGTTGAGATTATTTTACAGTACACTGTAAAAACGATTCATAAACGTTCCTGGAAAATAATAGGCAGCTGATGTGCCCAATTTTAACCAGTAACATATATTGCAAAAACCAGGAACGTTTTCCGATAAAAGTCAGTAACCTTTCTGAAATATTGGAAAATCTCTCCTGTTGAAGACAGTCGTGAACCTTCTAAAAATTAAATTATAATTTCCTTGATTTACTAAGGAAGCATTGGAGCAACCATGGCCAAAGCTACACGAAAATTGCTAGCAAGAACCAAGCATATTCCTTGCCTCGCAAGACTGTAGCTATCCAGTGACATATTTGCGACCATTGGGAACTTAGTCAATCTGGACGGGCCGTAATCACGTTAAAGCCTATACACTTAATAAACACACTCAGTCAATCTTTAAACTGGTAGCAAAAAATATCTTTCACGCCAGTGAGAAGTCTGCATCCGTGCATCTTTTAGCAATTCAGGAAACTTTTTTGCGAAAATACTTGATTTTATGGGGAAATGGGTGAAAACCTCTGGAATCCCGAAAGGTTCTACGGAAATAACCAGTAACATTTCGGAATTTTTTTACAGTGTACTGAAAAATACAAAATTGTTCGGAGAACCTAGTTCACCCAGTTACACTTTTGTTTGACTTTAACTAGCGGAGATATTAACTAAAACGTCAATCCTTGTGGAATTTTCGACCGTTCTGAAAATTCGGAAAGCAGTTGGAGGCGTGCGAAGTATTCATTTATCCCGTTCGAGCGAAGGCAGATTGAGTAGACGTAAAAGACAAGTTGACGCAAATAATTCCTGTTTAGATGGATTTAGTTAGATCCGAGGCTTGAAGCGCTGCCGAAAAAAAGGGGATTAATAAACTTACTGCTGATTGTTTAACCTACGCCACACTAAATGCAATCAATGCTCTATTTAAAAGTTAGGATGACTTTAAACACATGCAAATCTTGACATTGAATTGAGCTTATTTTGTTACAGAATATACATATGTTCCTTAATTTTCAAAGACAAAGATAATATTATTGGGTTATCTTGTGTAAACAATACATTAAATACTGCATTTGGTTTCTTCAAAAAAAAAAAAAAAAAAACAGAAGCGTTTTCTTTCACTATCGTTATAACCTCAACATGTGGAAGAACCTTTGTGTTGTTGTTCATCAAACTCATCTTCATCGTTTTCGCTTTAAAGAAATTGAGGGGCAGTAATGTCAACATATTCTTCCACTTCATATGCAAAATTCAACAAATCAAACCATGTTTATCTATCTACTACTTAAATATGTCTTTAAAATGCCATTTAATCAGTAGTTCATTGCTAATTACACCTGTTGAAGACGAGTTTTATGAAATATTTTTTTATTTCTTCGGAGGAAATACTAGGGGAGAATGTTGTACCTTGGGAATCTCTAAGAATCTATTTTTAGCAACCATGTTTTTGTAATCTCTTCACCACTGAATGGAGCCATAGTAAAAATCAGCATCAAATGAGTAACATTGACGATTTTGTGAGAGAAAGAAAATTTCATGACTCCAAATAAAATATTTTCTTCTTTTTGATTTCATATTCTGTCTTTGTATTTGTAAAACTAATCAACTGAATTTTACTTTGTTATACAAGAGAAGCACTTTAAATATTTTGGTTATGAGAAAATAATGATAGTGCATCCAGATTGACCACCATTTTGTTTTTTTTTTAAACCGCGTGGTGATTGTACCTTAGGACACGTTCTGGGTTTTGTACCTAGGACACTCATAACTGGGTGAACTAGCTTCTCCGAACAACATATGCATGGTTCTTAATAAATAAGATATGTTTAGGAACATGGAACAATGTTCTAATCTTATGTAGTTTTTTAAACACATTTAATGTTAGATAATAATTCATAAATCATTATTCAAACCTCATAATTATTTATGTTGTTGTTACTTATCTCAAAATTGTTTAGCAAGGCTAGACAATCCCCATAAATCCAAATATCTCCAGGAAGTACAGGAAAAATAATTATTTATTAATAATTTAACTCACTACCAAGATGTTTTTTTCTTTTCTGTAGCAAAATTGGTTCAAGTACATGGCTGTTTCTTAGATCATGAAGACTTTCCCATAGTACAACAGGATGTATCCTAAGGTATAATAGGATGTTGTACCTTGAGGCAGCTTGGAACTTTTACTTTAAAAATGACTGGAAATATTTTATTTTCAAACTTTCTGAATTAAAAAAAAATATTGCATTGTATATTGGGGTATTTTAATGTGTTATTTAGATTTTAAATTTGATTCAAATAATTGACGGTAAAAATTAAAATATCTCTTAACACTCTCCCCTACTCATTGTCTTGAATATACTGTATTAAAGCACAACAAAAATTATAAATGTTTGGAAAAACAAAAAAAAAAAAAAGCCAAATAGAAAAGTTTTATTTAAATGCCAAAGTTTAGAGCCCTTCCCCAAAGCTGAAATGTATGTTTGATCGGATTCATTTCAGATAATGAGAGAACTCCAGCCATTTTCTAGAAAAATACTTGTTAAATCACATTTTCTTCTATCACTATATTTAGCTTTTATCCGACAGTAACACTCGTTAATTTTCTGAGCATGACGAGTTTCTGAAAAGGCGGGGGGGTGGGGGTGGAAAATAAAAAAGGAACATTTAATTCAAAACATTCCCGTCAAAATGAATAAATAAACTTCAAGGATTAGCAACAACAACAATACATTAGAAATGAGTCATACAATGCAAAAAAAAAAAAAAAAAGAGAGTTAATTGTGGTTTTCTCTATTTTTATATACAACAGGAAATGGTTCATTTGTTTTACTAACGTTGTCCATCGAATTTATTTCGTAGTATTAAACACATAAATTATTAAAAAGCAAATCCTTAAATTTAAAATAGGCATCATCAAGCAAGTGTAGTCAAACTCGATCATTTAGATTTAATCTCGTTGTTATCCATGAAAACTTGACGTTTTTCGCTAAATCTCATCATTACAGTCACTGTAAAGTACCGCCATGTGTTTAGAGTTTGATTTTCTTTTCGTCTAAACTAAAAAAATCAACTATTTTACTTCACGATTTCCCATTGAAAGATTTTATCCTCGTCTTTCTGATTTTGCTTTTAACTTTATTGGCTTTCGTTCTTTATCTTGTCTTTGTTTCTTCAGCTGACTTAGCTGACTAGTTTTAGTATCAGAATCCGATACCAGCTCAAGCTTTCAATTTATGTCTTTAGAAATGAAAAATTGTTTTCTCTGGACGGAGTAAAAATTCTATCTTTGATCTTAGAGTGTCATACGGCTGGAGTTCATGTTTAGAAATGTCTAAGCAGAAAAAAAAAACGCATGACAAATATTTATTTGAAATAAGACGGTAAAAGTTCCACGGATACAAGGTTCAATTCACTATTTTTGCAATTCACATATTTTTGTATATTATCTTCAATTTACCATCCCTCAATAATTGATGATTTCATAATATTTCGTTTACCAGTAACATTTAAGTTTCTTAATTGTAGGGAGACTAAAATGGAATGCAGGTATAACATTTTTTGGTACTTCAAATGCGAGTTATTCTTTTAAAACTGCAATATTGGTTACTGTAAGACTAGTTAATAGCTGAATAACGAATAAATACCTTTGTGCTGAAAATTAAAATAATCAGTAATCCAACGTTATGAAGCACAAAAATTGCAAATTATTGCAGACACGTGGATGAAAAGTCATCCGAGAAAAGAGCTTTTCTCGGATGACTTTTCATCCAGAAACTCACTTTTCTTTGCATTGAAAAAGGTGTTCCTTATAACACCGAAACACGTGTCTGCAATAATTTGCAATTTTTGTGCTTCATAACGTTGGGTTACTGATTATTTTAGTTAATAGCTGTTTACTGTTTATCATGAAAAACTCTTTAATGGGTTAGTAATTAATCTATAAAACAAACTCCCTTGTTTCCTAAGGGATCAAATAATTGTATTTTGAAAATGAAAATCTCAAAATAAATAGTAGCAATAATGCAGTTTATGGTAAATATTTTATAGCAAACGTCTAGCTTAACATGTGCGTTACATTAACAACGCGTGGTCGTTAACTTAACCAAAAAACTTGGTCTGGACCATATGCAAAGCTACAGTCCCTTCGCACATAAAAAAAATAATTAATTTATATTTATTCTATTGAAAGCCTTAATGTAGAAATAGCGCTATAATATCATTTTCTTTGAAATATTATATCCCGGGTTGGAAACTTTGTTGGTTAAACGTTGTAAACTGGTAGTTAACTTTGGGACACTTATTTTAAAACGTTGACAAAACATTTAAACGTTGTGTGTGCTGCCTGAAGAGCCCTTTTTTTTTCTAAAATTTTTAATATATTATTTCTTCAAATCGTAAGCCATTCATTCTTTATTTTAAAAGACCTCGGCTATATGAATTTAAACTAAATTTTATAGCAAATAGGTCAATCAATATTATTTTATTCCGCCAAATGTATATTCGATGAATTTTCAGCTCTAGTTGGTCCGAATGGTTCCATAGATGGTTACGCTCTCGCATGTATAATTTGCGTCAATGAATCCGTGAATCTGAATTGTTAGCTATTGTAGAAATCGATAACTACGAGATTAGTATCAAAACCTTATCGGCTCAATTAACACATTGAACTAAATTAGGGAAGAAGGTATTAGGTAATTTATATCTCATCGGTGATGCTTAGTGACAAATCATCAATTAAATACTCAGAATGTGCTTACAGTAATTGTTACGAAACATTCAATGCTATATATTGGTGCTTTCACAAGCGTTAATGCAATAAATGAATTAGTTTTTGGATTTAAATATCTACATAGTATAAAATAAAGTCTCCAAAAAGCGTCTGTTTGTGTGAATGCGGAAAACTCGAGAACTACCGGGCCATTTTCCCTGAAATTTTCACAGTATCTTTCTTTTAACGCCGGAAAGGTTTGCAGACCAGTTCGAAAAAAAATCGACAAGTAGTTCTTTTTTTATTCAAATTTACGCCCAATTTTCGCATAAATTAACGAATATGGGGGTTAAAAATTACTTGCACATATTACTACTATTACATATTGTTGGGAAAGGTAGAACTTTCCGCGTTTTACGCACTTTGTTACAAGGCTCTATTTTAATTACGGTGATAGTTATTTGTGTTTTTAACAGGATTTTTTTATGCTTAGCTGATATTTAGGCACTACTTTCTTCGATAAATGTATCAATAAAAAGTGAACGAATTGTCCCACAGTTTTCTTTTTCGCACCATTGGAAAAAGCGACAGTATTTACTCCAGATTTATCTCGACCTATGGTCGAAAAACTAAGCTTCTATCTCCAAAGGAAAAAAAAGTTACAATCAAGTTCAAAAAATCTCGTGTCCATTCTAATTGTTAACCATTTTCTTTCTCATTTTAATTCCTGAAACTTTTTTTTAATGGTTACGCGTTTTAAATCCATCTTTATCGATTTAATTTCTTTAAAGTATTTTAATATCTTTCGTCATTGTTTGGATGGGAAATTTTGCATGATGTTTTTTTTAAATTTATTTAAGCCTGATTGTGGAATATACGTCACTTGATACAATTTTTATTTTTAAGATAGACCGAGCAAAGCCGGGCAACGCAGCTAATATCTTATACAATTAAAAACTGAGCGTATGTATTTATACATGTATCTATGTATGTATGTATGTATCTATGTCCAAGTTACTTCTCTCGAAAGCCAATGAACTGACCATCAAACCAGGTATCAATAGATTCGTAACTTTCCCGTCTTTATGTTATTTAACATATTCCTCCGATAATAATAAGCGGAGATATCAGTTAAAAATCATTAATTATGATACTTAGATTTTGACATAAAACCCCTATTTTTCGAAGGCTTTCCTGATTGAAAGTCTTGATTTCTGAACACGCGTCACTTGACATAGCTTTTATTTTCGAAGTAGACCGCGCAAAGCCGGGCGACGTAGCTAGTGTTTATATATTTTTAAAAGTTTGAAAAATGTAATTATTGTGTCACTAGCTTCTCGTTAAATTTAAAACAAAGTATATATTAATATAGCGTTCATTATATTGTTCCATGAAACCTTAGGAAATCCTTCAAAGGCTCCAAGAAACTTGTATTCTTTTGTAAAATTGAAATTACTCACTCAAAAAATCGATCAAAATGGGGTTTAAATGAAGCTTTGAATGAGTATTTTTTCTAATGAGTAGCAGAGAAATAGTCAAAATAGTTCGTTGTTTAAGTTTCATTTAATGTCAATGTACGGCGTTCTGATTCATTCAGCTCTTGATAACTCGAGGTCCCAAGAGACCGCCTAAAACGTTCGAGTAATTGGTAGTTCGAGATATGGGAAGCTTCCCCAACAGTCTCAAGAGTTTGGGACCCAATGAAAACTTCGAGAGAAAGGAGTATTCGAGAAAAAAATTCGAGTTATTGAGATTCGACTGTATTGTCAGCGCAAGAAACGAACTTTTTGCGCAACAAAATTGAATGTCATTTTTACCATTTGCTTCAAAATAGTGTAGTTTGTGTAAAACTTGACATGATGATTCCACACGTAAAGCCTAAAATATGTACCTCAGAGTAGCATCAACGCAGTATTCAGTAAGTTACCGCCCTATAGCCAGGGCTAAGGCAGAAATACATGATATACACCGCCAACTCAGTCAATTCCAGCCGAGGACTGCAGTTTCGTTCTTATTAGCACTCATCAGCCCGGCATAGGAAAGTGACTGAGCTGGAGGTGGAAAACCTCTTAAGGAAGCCAAGAGTGCCAAACAAACTGGTAGCTAATACAGAATCAGCACTGTATTCATTATTCATCATTTTACACCAACGTAGGTCTAAAAATTGGGATTTTTCCGTTTCGTAGTGTGTAGAATCCAACTCCGCAAAGAGCTGTATGAACATAATCCTAAAACACATCCTGTGTAATAATTTACTAGTGTTAAAAGACCCCTGTTCAGATATTTGCATGCACTACACTACCGTTTTTTTTTTTTCCGTTCTCCTGCACAGCAACGATTGTTTGATTAACGTTAGTCTGATTTTGAGGTACATAAACTAACTTTTAAATGTACTTTTGAAGACGATAAGCAAAACATTTGAAATAATTTTATTTTTTACTGCAAACTAAGCAGTTTTGGAATGTTACATTTAAACTACATTACCGAAGAAAAACCAGGGTTAAACGAAAAAAGTGGAAGCTAAAAAGGTTCCATTCATTAAAGAAATTAAGGAAACCATGATGTAACTTTTTATTACTTGAATAAAGTCAGCAAGTTTACTTAAAGTCATTTAGTTACTTACACCCCACACATCCTCCAAAGCAACTTTTACTCCTAAATTGATCTGGATAAAGGTTAGCGTGTGTCACTTACCATAACAATAACATCTGAAGTATGCTTAATTGGATTCTAAAATGTCCTTAAACTTAACAAATATTACACCTAAAGAAATCAAATGTTCCTATTGAATTTTTAATGCACAATTAAAATATTGCGAGTTTTACCTAGTAAGTAAATATTAATACTGCTGTAAATATTAATGTAGTTATTTATTTTATAAATTGTATTTCCTACCAAAAACGTATTTCGAGTAATGAATATTCTCTTTGGGCATTAATTTCCAGGCGGAATACTTCCACTTCTTTCTCGAACAAGGCTCACTTACTCCCTCTGTCAGAATTCAGAATAAATCTGTTTGCAGAAAACACTATTTGCATTAATATTAAGTTTCGCTTTGGGTCATTGCAGAAAAGATTCTAGAGAAACTAAGCATAAGAAGACCAAAAGTTGGGGCAAAGGCCAGAATCGCTTTCTGTAACCTAAATGAATTCCAATATCTCCAGGGAAGAGCTTATATTATTTCCTTTTTTCTGGACGAGTTACCATCTGATTGAGCGAGACGCTTCGTATGCTGATCTGGACGTTGCTGGCAAACAAAGAAAACAAATGGCACATGAGAATCTTCCGGATAAAAACATTGAACTTGATTTGCAGAACATTGCTCCTCTTAGAAGGATTCAAGCATAAAATAGACACTAGAATTGTTTTTGGAAACATATTAGGCTATTATTGTGCTTTTCAATGTAATAATTTTCGTTACCGTAAACGCGGGCTACTTTGGCCCACATTTTGTAGTTTATCTCAATAATGTTGCAACTATTTATATTTCCAAGCTCTAGAAACCTTTTTTACGCATCTAGAGTTATCTTAACTTAATATTTGAACACTGATCCATTTGTTTCAAAGTATTATTATCATTTTTAATTGCTTTTTTTATTTGTGCCAATGTTACCCGTACGTATGACTTACTTTGGCCCAAAAGCAGTGTTCCCTATTTAAAATCGTTGTAGAACTAACTAGAGTTGAAGAAAGACGTGTGTTCATAGAAAAAACTATTTATTTGAAAGAAAAATCCATTTTTTACAAAAAATTGAGTCACACATTATTGGATTTTTTTTTAAATGTGTGTGCATACCCCGTTATTGTCGCAGAAATTACAGACCGAAAGCAGTCATCGTTCCATCAGTTTTGGAGTTTGAATAATTTTAATCAGAAAACACAATTCGTAAAACAAATGATCCTACTTTACGGTCACTTTCAAAACATTTCCATGCTCATTCCATTCTACAATAATAAAATTCTTTTAACTTTCCAACAAATATAACTAAATTTGTAAGAAGGAGGGGAAATTGAATCATCGTTTTCTAAGCCTGCTTTAACTTGTAGTTCCTCCTCACCTTCCATAATAATAGCAATGTAACTGAACCCTGAGGATTTGAATCTGTAATCGCTCTTTTAATCTGTTACTGAGAATTCCTGGTTTGGGCAATTCCACGAAAAGTGATCCTGACACATCATTTTTTTTTCACATAATAATGAAACAAACCTTATTTTTTGACAACGAAATATCCATTATTTTCAATTCCAGAATATATTTTGAGTTTAAAATATGATTTTATCAGATTTTCGCATTATTTGATAACATTTAGACGAAGTAAAAAAAAACATTGTTAGTGAAATAAATGTAAGAGCCACTTTTTTACTTAATCATCATTTTTTTTTTTGGAAAAAACTATCAAATATCATGAACACAGATACTTTATTATAATTATGCGTCAATTTGTTTTAAGAAATACTTTTGATAAGTTTTTAACCCCCCAAAATATGCACGTCACTTTTTTGTTGGTCACACACGAAACGCAAAATGAACGAAAGTTTTCATCCAAGGTAAAAGACTAGAATAAAAATATCTCATATCATAAATTAACTTGATATATAATACATTTTACCAGACTTTCATCTTCAAACATTCTTCCGAAATTTTTAACAAGACTTTTTCAAAAATGTCACACACGTAACGCTCCTGAATGATTTTCATCACTACATTTGAATGTAAGGGAATAAAGCACGTTTTACATAATTCAACTAAAAATATTGTGTGCTTGCACTGAATCCAAGACTCAATGAGTGTTAAAAAATAATTATAATATTGAAAAATAAATAAATAAAAAGAACGAATTAAGAATTGCTGTTTTCATACCCAAAAAGCAATTTAAACTAAGTATTTGCAATCTGCATACTTTAAGATCAAAAGAACAATGTTCTAAGTAACTTAAATTTCATTCATAGTTTTTGATAGCTTTTGGTTTTTGAGAATAAATTATACAGACGATTTAAAAAATTCCGAATCTTTTAAACCACTTAAGTATAAGTTAGAAGTTCGTAATAGTTTATAAGCTTGATATTTACTATTTAATTCGTATACAAATAAAAATGTATTTCATCTTCATTCTTTATTTTGGCAAATTATCCTTTCAATTTAAGTATTTACTAGCTGCATTGTCCGGCGTTGCACGGTCTACCTCGAAAATAATAGTTGCGTCAAGCGGGGCATTTCAACAATCAGGCTTAAATAAAAGAAAAAATAGTGTTTGGTTTCCCGTCAATGTGTAGGTACGATAAATTTTATGCCTCAGCATTTAACTTTAGACGTCTTTGACTTTTTTTTTTAAATTAAAAAAATGTTTTCATTTTTTTTTTGCCTTACTATTCCGTTTTACGGATTTTCTGGAAAATTCCCCCTACGGGGGTCGACCCCCCCCCCTTCATTAGGGGATGAAAGTACCCCTATGGGAATTCTTGAGCATCAAAGGACTTACCTCTGTGCCAAATTTGGTGAAGATCCGATGTAAACTGAACTTAAATATTAAAAACCCCTTGGGGGGGGGGTCAAAAGCTCAGGGGGAAAAATCCCCATGTGAGTTCCTGAGCACCAAGGAATCTCTGTACGCAATTTGACAATGATCCGACGCAAACTGAATTTTTGTTAGGAAATCCCCTTCAAATGTTGCATGCGGTCACACACGTAACGCTCTAATGTCACACACGTAACGCTAATAAAATATTTTTTGTTGCTATTGTACGAGCTTTAAAAAAATCTTTGTGGAATACTTACTCAGTACACTTAGACACATGCACAAAAAATACTGTTCATTTACCTTTTAAAACTTCACTGGAAGTTACAAAATAGTATGAGGTATAGCTAATTTTCAGATTTTACGAGTCACACACGTAACGCTGCATTTAAAATTTTATTAAAAAAATATGGAATTGTCATACGAAAATAAAATTGCCACCTAAAACCTCTTACATATCTTCTATTAGTCCAGTAGAAATTGCTAAGAAAAAAAAATAGTATGAGGGTTAAATGTGGTTGGTTTAGGATAGTTTGGTTTTTATTGTTATTTGATACAAAATCTTGTCAAAAAGTCATACACGTAACGCTGGAATGGCCCGTTTTATCTTGTGTTTTTTTTTTTATGTTTAGACTTTTACTTTTAGCTTCTCTTTTCTTTTAAAAATCTCTCTGATGGATATTTCAAAATTTTTATACTGAGCCAAAGTAGGTAGTAATTTTTAGGTTAGCACATATGTTGTTATTGTAAAATTTTTAAATTAAAACCTTAACAGAAATGATAAGTACAACTATGCTACTACATAAAGTATTGAATCCTGCATACAAATAGGTATTTAGCAAACTCTTAGCTGATATAGAACGGCTTCTACATGTAAAATTCTGAGACGTTATAAAGACACATGTTAGCACAAGAGACACAAAACCAGTAGTATTATCCTTGTAGAGAACTATAAAACTGCTTGTTATACATTACTGAGCCATTGAGGTTGCTCTCTATTGCATTCTGTCAAAATATGTTTAAAAATTGCTACCTGAACATTAAAGAGAAAGTTGTATCTTTTTCTCAATTTGGACCAAAGAAGGACCCTAGAGCCCAAGTAGTCTGCGTTTACTGTTCTACAAGCGACTTTTTAAGCATAAAATGGTCACTAGAGTTGTCTTGCGAAACAGATTTACTATTATATGTGCTTTTTAATGCAGTAAACTTCAAATAGACAAACGACTTTTTAAGCATAAACTAGTTACTAAAATGGTTTTTCAAAACATATTATGCTATTACTGTGCTATTTAAAGCTATAGGTTTCATACCTACAAACGACTTTTTAAGCATAAAATATTCACTACTGATTTGCAAAGAACAGTCAATTCGCGATAACACAAATTTAATAGGACTAACGAAAAACTTCGACTTACCGGAAATTTGACTTACCGCTAGTTTTGTTTTTCGACATTTTAATATTATAAACCATCGAATATTTTTTTTAATATGTACATATAACAGACAAAGTTACAGAACTTAAAAGTTTTTAAGCACAATATGCACAGTTAAATCAAAAACATTGAGAGAAAAGAGCCAAAAGAATCGTTTTAATTTCGATAGTAGCCACTTGAATAGAGCTGATTCTACTTCAGGAAAGGTGCACATTTTCATTCGTTTAGATTTCGGATTCATGGATTCTACCGCTTTGGAAGTCTCTTTTTCTTTTAATATCATTGACAGAGTACATGCTTAGACATCTTTAATAGTAAAGTAAACTCACTCTGTCTCTTAATAAATAAGCAGCAAATGATCAAACTAAAGAATGAAGGGGAACGCTTCTTAACTTAGGTCAACCTTTGAGTAATGGTACAATCAGTTGACTTGACAACTTGAAGCAATTCGTAGCAATTCGTTCTTAAAAGCAAATCCGTAGTCGAGCAACATGTCAAAGTGTAAACAGTACAGTACAACAAAAGGAAACAAGCTAACTCATTTCCGCCCGTGTATAGCTCATTTATCGCACATTGGCTCAACAGGTGCTCTTCTTGCTTTAGTGATCTATTCTGCAGCAATTGCAAGTGACGGTGAAATAATTTTTCTCTCATAGTCACTTGTTTCTTTCTTTTTTCATTCTTTCGAAATTAATTTCTAGTCATCATTGAAAAAACTTCGAGTTGAAGGAAGTTAAGTTCGAGATATTGACAATAATTTGCAAGGAATTAAAGAAGAGATGGTCGAGTTCTGATGAAAACTTCGAGTTATAGTAATATTTGAGTTATTAGACTTTGAGTTATCTCGAATTAGCTGTATATAATATGCTATTATGGTAATTTTTAGTACAATTAGTTTCGAATCTACAAACGACTTTTCAAGTACAAAATCATAATTTGTAATAAAATCAGTCAGAAACTTTGTACAATGAAACGAGTGAAATTACGATAACGTGTATACTTGTGCAAATACAAGCAATTAAAATGAGTTTAAAAAAACTCTGCAAACAGCTGTTTCAAGGTTATAAAAGCAAACCCCACCATCAGTGCAAAAAGAAAATTGGAAGTCCGACAACAGACAAGTGAACGAGAAAAACAGTACATAAATGAGTAAATATACTAGAAGTGGGCAGAACCGGTTTCAGTCACTTCTAATCAACTTAATTCATTTTTCTCATCTCTAGGCCACTTTTTTCAGCAACAGCAACAATAACTTTTTAGCTACCGAGTTATTGGTTTTTACAAAATAGGAACTTACACGAAATACATTATTCTCTTCAATGTATGATTAAAATAGATATGCCATCTGTGAGGCGGTTGAAGATGAACTATTTGATTATTCAATCTCCCTTACTGGTCCTCCTCAATTGATGTACCAACTACATTTTAATTTGTTAAACATTTCTGGTGTTTTAATATAAATTAGAAAAATGGAATCGAAAAACATTGCAATAAACTAAACGTTTACTTTTTTAACGTATCTTCGATAAACTTGCTAATCCACTTTTGCTCAAGCAATCCAAAATTTCCGTTAAACATGTTTTCTCTAGTTAGAAAAAAAAATACTAACTATTATTTTAATACCTTTGAGCTGTCTCCCATATTTTTTGTTTTTCTTTTAAATTCATAAATGTTTAAGCAACTATAGATTTTTCTTATTTTTTTCTCTGAAGTGTCTATACAAGTAGAGGGTAACCTGAAAATCGGTTATGCCATGGCCAACGATGAGGCATGCTAGCCCACGGAAGTCCAACGATGGGCTGGCATGTATTGAAGAAGTATACATTTGTACGCTTAGTTTTTTTTTTTTTTTTTAATTTTTTTAAAGCTTTATCTGGAAATCAATTTTGAGTTCTATGTCTAGTTAGTTGATATTTCAAACTGAAAAAAAAATTACTTCTGAGCTAGAAAATTGTAAAATTAATTAATTGTGGGTAGGTTAAGCTTCTCTTTTTAAAAATACTACGAAGTATTTATAAATTTATTCAGTTAAAGAAATTATAATGAAGCTGTAATTTCAATACAAATTTGTTTCAAAATGATTCAAGAATAATTACTTAAAATTATTTTATTTATACAGCATTTTCTAAAAGTTGGAAATTCAAAAACCAATCGGTGCTGATTGTTTTGATAAACACACTCTTAAAAATATTTCACATATATGTTTAACGTATACTGTACCTAAGAAAAAATGTGAGATACTAGCTTAAGAGGAAACTTTACTTACATTTTCAGAAACAAAATAAAATAATATGGCGGCAATTCACTTAAAACAAGTGAGAATTAAAATAAACTCTCAAGACTTACACAAAATATGTGTACTAAGTTGCAGTTAAGAGCATACATGCAATTTGAGTTTTTTTTTTTTTTTTTTTTTTTTTTTTTTTTTTTTAAATTCAAAAGCGTTTACAGCCAGCCTAACATAAATAATACGGAGGAAACATATAAGTCTGTATAGTCTGTAAACTTAATTAATAAAAATTAGAAAAATATTGTGCTCAAAAATATATGCATGGGATAGCCGTATCGCTGAAGGAAACAAAGCTTAAGAAATTAAAGAGAAAATTCGTGTCTAGACAGAAATAATTCTTTCAGTAAAACGGTACTCAATTTTTTCTTATTTTGAGACATTAGTAAATATTTGCTGATTAAAACTTTTTGATAAGCCTTTTTCCTTTGTAGGAAAACATTCTCGAAATAAAACAGCACGTTTTTATATATATATATAAAAAAAAAAGGAAAATAATAATCCCGGTAAAAGCTTAGTCAAACTTCCTCGATTTCATAAGTGTCAGATTTAAGTACACAGACAGGTTAATTCGGAAAAAAACAGATTGTTGTAAAAGCATTACAAGCAATTTAGTGGTAAATTTGGAGTTATACATAAATCCATGAAATCAAAAGTAAATAAACAATTTGATTAATAATAATAATAATAATAATAACATAAATAAATATTTAATAAAATATTAATATTAATAATAATAATAATAATAAATGTAAATACATACATAAGAAAAACGTTTAATAAAAACGCATCTAGGCTTTAAATAATCATTACTCTAATATTAACAAAAGTTTGAAAGGCAAGGTTAACATTTTATGACTTATACCTTTGAATGATTCAAAAATTTATAAAACAATTGTGAATTATAAACACATTAAACTCTCCATCCCGTATAAGCAGTTTTAGATCAAACACACAGTTTAATCCTTAGATTCCGAAACTTAGAATTTGAAGCACATAATTTTATTTGTTAAAACATTATTTTATTTCTTACTTGTTTTTATTGGTTTAACTTTGACTCCTAAAACCGCATTAAAATAAAACTAGTTTCCTTAAACGCTTCTATGATTTAAAAAAAAATCTTTAAAAAATAATTACTGCCTCCCCCCCGCCAAATATCCATCCATCCATTTATGTATTTATTTATTTTTTATTGATTATGTGTGTAAGAGAGAAGGATAATTTAATGAAGGCTCAAAAAAGGAGAATTTGCACAAGTAAAAAATTTATTTATTTCTTTTTTTGTCTGTTTGCGATATTAATAAAATTTTTAACTCAAAATTTACTTCCCAATTGTTAAATAACAAAATAAAAAAAATCCCTCGTGCCTTTATTTTTTTATTCAAATATATAGCCTTTTAGTTGTTATATGATCACTTTACCCCACCTGAACCCCATTTTAGAAACTAGAGAAATAAAACATGTAATGATTAAGATATCCTATATTGTATCCGAAAAGTAATTTGTGCCTTTCATTTATCGTTATAATGCGTACTATTCCTTATTGTATTAAAAAAAAAGAGAGAGAAAAAAAACCTTCATAGCTCTCTGCATTTCATTATAAATAGTACTGACTGCGTTACAAATACTTATATATGTTACCGTTAAAATATGTAATGCAGTTATTTTATAGAATACCTAGTTATTCCATGAAATAACTGATCGTGTCCGTTAAAGTGTGTAATATGTTATTAATTTGACACTTTAACTAGTTTTTCTATGAAATAACTAGGTATTCTATAAACTAACTAATGAGAGACAGTTAAAGTGTAAAATAAATAATTTATCTAAAATGAAATAATTAGGTAGTCTTATAAATAAACTAATGATAGACAATTAAAATGAAAAAGAAGCAATTTGTATAATTTATGCAGCGTATAAACGGTATTTATACACTGTAATGTATCTCAATACCTGATACGTGGAAACAGTATTTGACGAACAGCAGCCGGCAATGTACGTGCAAGCAATCGAATTACCCAAATGAATCGGCGCCAACACGCTAAACAAGTCCTCTTCCTATGGCCTAGAATAGTTCATAAATGCAGTAGGGATTGAAGTATGTATTTGTCGTGCATGATATAGAATATAGATTATTTTACACTTTAACGGGCTGCAGATCGTTATTCTACGAAATAACTAGTTAAATCATGAAATACAAGATAGTTTCACACTTTAACGGACGCGATCAGTTATTTCAGGAAATAACTAGGTATTCTATAAAATAACGGATTTCATACTTTAACGGTGACATATATACGTTTTTGAATTTTATAAATATTTGAAAGAAAAACTTATTTTTTGTATAGCATGCCTTTGTTAAAATGCAAAAACAGTCCTTACTATACTATCTTGAGTAATCTTATCCTTTAAAACATTTCACAATGTAGGTCCTTACTTTTGCATAACAGAAAAGAGGAGGTTCTTCTGCCTGATTACTACTCTTGTCCTAGTACGAGAACAACGGGAAAAACTAATCAGAGAAAGAATAAGAACAGCATTTTCATGCCATATACAGTTGCTTTCCATTTGTATTTCCCTAGAAACATGAACGTTAGCCCTGTCGATTGTCTAAAAGTGCTTTATATCGTCCGCGTGTTGTTATTTCACCATAAAAATGTCAAATGTAATGATGGTCAATTGAATATTTTGAGTGAACATTTCAGTACACATTTCTTTTTAATGTGCAGGAACATTTAGAAAAATCCAAAAAAAAAAATTAGAGAGATGACAAAATTTGATAAATAAACATAGAAATTTTTTCGATTTGTTTTAATGTTAATTATAAGAAAAGCTCAATTTTAAACTGATAAGATGTATGTGACTCGAAATGTATGTGCACAAAATTGTTTTTTGGCTTTTTTTTATTCAAGTTTAGAGAAATGTTTACTCCTGTTTCATAATTTCAATAAGAAAACTTTCACTGTTTTTTTCATTCATTGCAAACAAAATATTAGTTTTTTTCTTTTTTTGGTATGTTTGCGTTTATGAAGGAAACAATTATTTAATAAAAAAATGTCCAGGTTCCTTTGAATGTAACACTTTTTTTCCCTTTTTTCCCCTCCCCCTTCCCCTCCCTTTTTTCGCCATTTCCAGTGCATATTTTGGACATTGGTTGCGATTTCATTTAGTGTTGTACATTTTTGACCAGTTCCGCTTACATTTGTTGTTTCACCATTTGAAACGTGAATTTTGGCACAAATTGAGCTAAATCCGTGCAGGTGAGCACCGTACAGCAATTTTTATTTCATAAGCTTTAGTTTTACGTTTTTTTTTTTTTTTTTTTAATTATTTCTTTGTTTTGTTTCAGGCTGAAGTTTTTGATTATATTTCATATTTCTGTGACAAACATCATCATACTGTTAAATATTATGCTAAACTAAATTAACTAAAAGCGCTGATTTATATTTTTACAATAAAGGAGAATCGCATTTCGTAACAAACAAAACCTTGTAATCTCCTTCGTGATATAACTAATTCGTTTTATGTAATGAAATTTTAAGAAGCATTTTCCAATTTTCACATTCCTTTTGTCTTTTTAAATCCTGTCGGAAAGTTGAACAAACTTAAATCCCTATCGTCAATTCGTTTGCCATTACTTTGACCAAGCTATTAGAGATACCTAAATTAATCAGTATACTGTTTTTGCTTAAAAAATGCATAGACATAATTTTGTATTTTAAAACTAAGAATTTTGATCTTGGAGCTTAAAAATATTTGATTTTTCAGTTTTTCTAAAAATTTCGAACAAAAATGTTGTGTGCCTAAAAATAATCAAATTTTAGTTTATCACAAATTCTATGTTTTTTTAAAATAAATTTGCATTGCAGTTTTTTTAACTGCACATTTAATGTGTGAAAAATTGTTAAAAATTTATTTAAAAAAAAACTTATTTGTTGTGGACATACGTTATGAATTAAGTCACTCTGCCTCTGAGGTACTTAAGTCCAAAAATAGCAATTTTAGCAAATTAGCGCATTGTATGTAGAAACTTTTCCACTGCGAACAATGTGTACGTCATTCTTAAAAAAAAATCATTTTCATTTCTAGCAGGGTTAAAAGAGCGCACGTCCCATCCTTTGCATGAGCCAGAATTTGTTTTTCCTCTATCCTGTAAAATTACCACGATGTGACTCACGTCCTTCTGGCTCTGAGAAACAAGATTTACTAACCACTCAAAAAACAAAAGGACTATGAAAATTATCAAAAATGATTCGAAACAACTTTTTGACTGCCGTATTTTTACAGACATTATTTAAGCGATGGTTTTCATTTTCCAGGGTTTTACATCTTTATCTTCTTTACTAATAATAAAGCAGAAAGTCTCTCTGTCCGGAGGATATCTGGATGTCTGTAGGATGTTTGTAGGATGTCTGGATGTCTGTGACGCGCATAGCGCCTAAACCGTTCGGCCGATTTTCATGAAATTTGGCAAAGTTAGTATGTAGCATGGGGGTGTGCACCTCGAAGCGATTTTTCGAAAATTCGATGTGGTTCTTTTTTTATTCCAATTTTAAGAAAAAAAACTATCATAAATTACGAAATTATCGTAACGTGTAACCGTAACATAGGCACAAGCCAATTGGCGAGATACGAAATTATCTTCTTTATCTTCTTTACTAATAATAAAGCAGAAAATCTCTCTGTCCGGAGGATGTCTGGGTGTCTGTAGGATGTTTGGATGTCTGTGACGCGCATAGCGCCTAAACCGTTCGGCCGATTTTCATGAAATTTGGCACAAAGTTAGTATGTAGCATGGGGGTGTGCACCTCAAAGCGATTTTTCGAAAATTCGATGTGGTTCTTTTTTTATTCCAATTTTAAGAAAAAAATATCATAAATTACGAAATTATCGTAACGTGGAACCGTAACATGGGCACAAGTCAATTGGCGAGATACGAAATTATCTTCTTTACTCTTCTTTACTAATAATAAAGCAGAAAGTCTCTCTGTCCGGAGGATGTCTGGATGTCTGTAGGATGTGTGTAAGATGTCTGTGACGCGCATAGCGCCTAAACCGTTCGGCCGATTTTCATGAAATTTGGCACAAAGTTAGTATGTAGCATGGGAGTGTGCACCTCGAAGCGATTTTTTGAAAATTCGATGTGGTTCTTTTTTTATTCCAATTTTAAGAAAAAAAACTATCATAAATTACGAAATTATCATAACGTGGAACCGTAACATGGGCACAAGCCAATTGGCGAGATACGAAATTATCTTCTTTACTCTTCTTCTTTACTAATAACTAGAAAAAATACCCGGCGTTGCCTGGGTCAGCAATAATTATGAGAAACAATCGTTACTTGCATTTGTTTTCTGTTTTATGTGAAAGAACATAAAACACACCTTTTTGACGTGATTTAAAATCTAGCTTCTTTCTTACTTATAAAACTAAAGTAGCAGTAAGTAAAAAGAGCAAAATATGGTTCATTTAGAAACAAAAACACGAAATTTGAGCGTATACAAATTTGAAGAATTTCCGAAATATGAAATTAAACTTCACATGTTTAAAAAGATTTATCAGTTAATACTTTTTTTTTTTTTTACATGGAGTCTTACCTTCTCTGTATGTCTATTGAAGAACGAACGTTTAAAAAAGTGTAGCCGCGCGCCCGTGATCCCCTTAAACTTGCTTTAGTTATTTTGGAAAATTTTAATTATTGTGGGTTCTTGGTGCGATTTAAAATGTTACCGAATTTGCGGGAATCGTTTTGGGATACCTTGGATAATGCTCCCCCTCCTTACTTTGTAAAACGGTATGTTCATAATTTTTATTAAAGAGATTATCGCCATTTGCTAAAATACTTTTGGTCACCATAAAATGGCGCTAAACAATTTCATCCGAAATGTTTCCAAAATAAGTAGTAAAATTTGGCGACGGTTTGAATTTAAAGCAGAAAGTCACATTAATGGAAGCTTTTGTGCTGTTTAATGGATTTGTCCAATTTAGGTCCTGGATTATTTTACAGTAAAAAAAGTTTTTAAAGATTCTTTGATTGACGATATTTTGTTTATATAGTGAAAGCTGACAAACATTATTACGTAGTCTTTGACTTCAAAAACCGCGACAGTTGAAAAAACTGCCAAATGCATCCGCTACTGAAATCTTTCTGCATAAATTTTGGCGAGGTTTCTGCTGTGGGATCGAATAATGATTAAAAATGCCAATCAGCACAAATAATAAAAGAAAAAAACCCTTTAATTACACTAAAATTCCGTTTAAATGGAAAATAATCAACCAAATCTAGTTCAACATAAAAAGACATAAATCGGATTTTCTTCATAAAGGACCCAACATGCGATGTAAAAAAGACAGTTTACTGACACTCTGCTTTTTTTTTTTTTTAACCAAATTTAAATTGATAACATGCTATGGGAAAATGTCATTTTTATGAGAAGTAAAATTTTTAACAAGCTAGTATGTGTGGTCAAAAACGTTTAACCACACATACTCATGCAAGCTTATAAAAAGTTATGCTTCTTAAATTTTAATTCCATTTTTTCTTGTCCCTCCCAGAATTTTGAGATTGATAATTTTGGTAAAGCTGAAGTAAAATTTTAACATTAGAAATAAAATTGTGCAATATATGCGAATTGGTATTGATAAATCTAAACGTATCAATAATGTTAAAAACAGAGTAACAAAAAATAACTTGGATATACATAATGCTTTCAAAGCCTTCTTGCATTGTTGAACGGCGCCAATGACCCCAATCCAATCGTTTGGGGTGGGATATGTGATAGTAGGAACACACCACTTGTTTTTGTTGATCAAATTGATAAGAATTAATCAAGAAACTTATCGCAAACTTATTTTAGAATATGTTTTCTTACGTTGGTTGCATAAGTTGTTTAGGAACAAAGAATGGACCTTCCAACGGGATTCCGAACCTCAACACAGAGCTAAAAGCACGCAAGATTGGTACAAGTCACATTTTCCGGACTTCATTGGATCTTAAGAATGGGAACTGTATTCACCAGATTTGATTCTAATTGATTATTCTGTTTGGTCCATCTTGGAGACAAGGGTGTGTGTGCTAAACCTCATAAAACATTGGCTACCCTTAAGAAATCCTTAATCAAGGAATGAGATAAAACATCAGTAAGTGAGTAGCGGCTGGGGTTTCCAATCCCACGCCAATCTCAGTCCCGCGGGAATTCGGGATTTTAAAGAGTCAATCCCTTGGGTTCCCGTAATCCCGCGGGATTGACTTAATTCTTCAAAAAGTTAATTTTTTATGTCAAAATGAGAAGGTCGTGCTTTTTAGAAAGGACTGCTTTTGTTACATAAATTTGGTCTTTATCTCGAATTCCGTACACCAATTGAAGATCACTACAAAATCAAATCTCAATTAGCTATTATCGTTTGATACGCAAAAGTACTTTTAAAAAGTCCAATGCGTCTTAACAAAGCATCGCTCATATGGGACGGGAAAATATTTTTGCGCAAAAAATAATAGGCTTGACGCGTAATGTGGCTCCTTTTGCTGTTGGTTTACTGTAAATAATTAAACTGTACTGTAAATATTAAATAACTGTGGTCATTTATCAAAAGATTCCCATAAACTTCACAAGCTTCTAAAACATAATTTTCTTTTTTATGGAGGTCATGTTAAGGATTTTTGCTCACGAACTTCCAATTTTGGAATAAAGCGATGCATATTTGATTTGTGAATTACTCTATCCAATTTACCTTGCCTTATTGCTTCATAATGTTGGTTATTAAACTTCATTAACGTTGATTATTATTAAATGCATTTGGTTCGTTGCCGCAGGAGGTGTCTGAAGGGGGCCACAGTTTCAATAAATGTTTTTGAATAATTTTGTTAACTTTACCTCTCACTTTAAAGAGACAGTCAAATATTTGAACAGCTTTACGTACTGCACTGTTATTCGAGTCATTTAGTGTTTCATTCAAGTTTCTGTCACGTTTTTTTAGAGTCGTGCCGAATATTAAAGATTTCTCAGCTAATTCATTGAAACATAATTTTAAAGGTGACACCCACTTTAATATTGTTAGCTTCACGGTGACAAAGACATCGATAGGCTCTTCCTACAGGTTAGAGAGCATAAATAAAAGATGTCAGTTTTTCATTGCTTTCTTCTTTGGAAAAAAAAATATTGTGCACTTTTAGTAAGTTAATGCTTTCGCGCGCATTCAATAAGTTTACAGAAGCGTTTCCACATTGCAATAATGCTACTCCAGCGGATTTTGTATTATGTAATACCCTTTCTCAATTTCCACTAAAGCTCAATTTTCTGGGTATCAATATTTAGGGATAGATTTCTAAAATGCTTATATTGTTTACGCATTTTTGAAAATGGTGAACGAATGATTACTGAAACCTCTGAATGCGAATATCACTTCATTTTGAGAAAAATATACTCTATTTTTATTGTTTTCTTCAATGATAAATCTGCCGTTCTCAAATGAGACATGAAGTTTTTCTTGCTTTTCTTACAGATAGACAGGAAGGTGATTAAAACTTTAAATGATACTATAGTAAAACTATTCGTTTGATGGACGGCAAAAATTGTGAAACGTTTGCATGCAAAATCTTTGCGGGATCGAATTTTACTCTCAATCCCGCGGCATTAATCCCGCTAAAAATCATGCAGGATCCCGCAGGATTCGGGATCGGGATTGGAAACCCTAGTAGCGGCAATTAGCTGAAAAGTTTTAGATACATTTAAAGCTCTGTATTAAAGCTAAAAATAGCCACTATGAAATTTTTTCTAAATGTATTATGGAAGTATTGTAATCATATTTATTTTGAAGTTTGGTCTTAATATTTTCATTAGCATTAAAATATTCTTGATTATGTGGGACCAAGTTATCTCTTGTCACCCTGTAAATATAAGCTTTAAAGTAGAAACGGACAAATCCTAATTCTACCCTTTTCAGAGACGAAAAAGCAAGGAAAAGAAAAAAAAAACTGTGACCCTCTTCCTCCAATCAACTCTAATTTGAATTCTGAAATTTTGAATTCAAATTATGTTTTTCGAAATCACGAGTTGCGACAAGACCCTACTCATTAGAGTTATTGTTTCTAGAAATGGCTCCCTCCAAAAGCATGTCCCTCCTCCTGGGTGGTTATATGTGTATAGTTGTGTGTGTGCAGGCTTACGTGTGTGCACGTAGGCCTGTGTATGTGTGTAAAGGCGCGCGCGTGTAGGCGAGGTTGTATGAGCATGCGTGTGTAGGACATGGACGCCACCACCCAGCAGAAGTGGATTCCGGGGGACAGTGCTCAGGACAGAGCAGCCGTGACGCCGCCGGTGGGCGGTGGTGCTGCTGGTCCAAGCTGAAAAAGGAACCACAACGTCAAGGACTGTCAAATGAGAACAATAAGCCATCGTGATTGCTCAAAAAAATTATAAAATTAAAGATAAAGAAAATTGAATATTAGAAATATTTGAGCAGTGACTATGACATCAGCACTGACGCTATGATTTCGTATATTTTGCTTCATCGAAAGTTATCACAATTAGGTATTATTAAAGCTTTTTATTACACTATGGTGTGCGCACCCTTACGTGAAAAAGTTCCCATTTCCTAGTGAAAAGAGTATTTCACAATATTATACACGCAACAGCAGTACATTCAGTAGTAACCATATGTCGCTTATATCATATGCTTTTGACTTAACAAGCGATAGACCATTCTTTGACCTTGTATGTCATGTGCGCACCCTTCCGCCGCAGATCTTGTTTTAACCGCCATGCAACTCCGGATATTTACCCCGAAATACGGATATTTATCAGAGCTGACTCTACTTTATTGTTGAAATACCATGTATTGAGTGTTGGATTTGCAGCGCTGCGTCTGAACATACGAAATAATTTGAAAATCAAAAATAAATAAATATCTTCTTATTCTGGCGTTTTCTTACAGGAATTCTAAATCTCCAACCTGAGTGTTAAAGCAACATTGTTGCTTAGCGTACAAATTGTTAATTCCCGAATTTCATGAAACGTACACTTGGATTTCAATTGTTTTTATACATGTTTATATAGAATACAACATACCACAGTTTCACCTACAGTTAATCTATTTTCGAAACTTTTAATCCTATATGCATATTTCTAAAAGCAAAAATGGTCAAAATAAAATGAAAAGTTAAGATAAAGATGGAGGGCTAATTTCCTCCGGTAGCAATAACTGTTTGTTGAAAATCATTGTTTAATTTCATTAAACATCTGCGACGGTTTTTTTTCAATTTTAACAACAAAACGCTGAGCATTTACTATTTATCAATATATAGAAAAATGTATGGCACCACCTGAAAATTTTATCGAATCACCTCTTTACGCATAAATTTCACTTTTAAAACTGCTGCACTAAAAACTTTGGTAGACAAAAACTAAACTTGTTCAATAATGGGGAGCTTTTGAAAATCAAATTTAAACAATGAATGAATAAACTTAACATTTCCTCGCCCCTTTGTTTGTCTCTAAAAAAGAGGCTTTCGGTAAATAGCTTAATATTTCTGTGTCAAAACAATCACAACTCATCATGGTAGAAGGGTTATTTTTGAAGAGAACAGAAATTTTCCATCAGGATTTTGTCTCGCTTAAACCACCGTTGTTTCCAGGCGAAATAGTCTTTGGATTTCACTGGAATGGAAAATGTATGGTAATTGAAGATTCCAGAAAATCAATTCTAAATTTCACGAGAGAAGAGAAGAGAGGAATTGGTTTGAAAAGTAAATGTCGAGGCGCATTGTTCGATGTAAATCCTGCATTAGAAATACAAAAGTTTTGCATTATTATTTTTTTTTCTTAAAGCAGAGACCAACATGAAATATTGTTCGTATTCTTTGTCTTTGAGTTGGATATAAATAAAAATTAGCATCGAAATAACTCAAAAGAGCATTTTCAAATTTGTGAGAAGAAATGCAACAGTTTACTCAAATTTCAAAATGTTATACCACGAAATGTTTGAGGTTTTGTATTAAAACTCGTGGAATGTATTCAAATTCTAAAATGTAATTTTGTGTAAGAAACGCTGGATTCGTTTAAAGAAAACAAAAAAAAAACAATGAAAATAGTAAAAAGGATTATAAATCTAGCCAATTAAACGTGCTCTATCACTTCAAAATAAAAAATACAAAACACGACTTATTAAAACACAAAATTTGGAGCCTTTTTGGCATTCAATGAAGTTATTCAACCACTAAGGTTTTATGGCACAAAAAAGAGCTCAGACCAAAAAAATTGAGTTTTTGGAGTTACTAAAAATAAATATCGACTAGACAAAATGAAAACTAATAAGGTCAAGTATTTAATGGTATGGTTATAGTTATGATATCGATCAAGTAAAATTTTTACAAAAAGAGGAATAAGTAAATATTAAATAAAAGGCAAATACATCAGATTTTTTTCAGCATTTTACCATTTTTGATTTTAGTATATCTAATCGGAACTTAATCAAGCAAAATAACAAAATCAAGAATCTTCTTTTTAACGCCATTTGGGTTTCTTTTCAATTTATTAAATTTCAAAAGGCTTTTTTGGCTGTATATGTTGGATGTATATTTGGCTGTATTTGATTATGCTAAAAGCATTCAAAGTAAACATTTTTTTTTTTAAATAGTTGGCTTAGTTATATGTTTGCGTGAACTGCAAACTGGTTTTTTTCTTGAAAAAATAAGATTTTTCTTGGAGAGGAAAGATAGATTCAAGAATTGGAGTCATTCCATGTCAAGTGATCTAGTGGTTCCCTACTCGACCATCTCCGATTTGAATGAAATTTTATAGAGATGTAGAGATGCCTTTGAAACTAACCAATGCAAATGTTCAGCTTCCGAGTTCCAAATCCTGAGGATCAAGAATCTCCGAAAAAACATGACCCAAAATGGCAGATTAGCTTTTTTGTGACAAATTGCCATATTTAGCCAAAGTTTGCAGAAAAATTTATCACCTTGGAAGCCTCAAATTTTATTAGCTTAAAGTACAATTAGCTGTTAATACACTCATTTATTTTTGTGAATTTGAGCTCAATATATTTTTTATAGCACGCGTGTAAACTCATGAAAAAGCGCGGTGGGGAAACTTTTTCCTGGATTTTAGGTTGTCACAAAATCCGAAAGAAAAAAAAATCAAATGTTCGTACTTCTTAATTATATTGTAAAAACACTTGTTTTTAACGGGTTACAGTTGCAGAGCTTAAATATCTATTTTCGAAAAGATATTGTCTTCCAAAGTGGCTATCAAAACAGTTCAAGTGAAAAATAGCCCATTTGCAAAGCGCTGTAGCTCAAGTTTGTTACCTCGCATCTTCTTTTCATGTATACCATTAGAAAGAACATATTTTTTCCCATAAAATTAATTTTTTTCCGATTGTGTTCTTTCAGATAAGCATGAAAAAAATGAACTTGAAATATTATTTGTCGGTTACGAGAAAATAACGTTCCGCAATACATAAAGAAAGGTGATTGCCATAGAAACCAGCTTTAGTGATTTTGAACTGTTAGTAGATAAAAATAGTTTTTTATTTATCTTTTAAAAACCTATTTTGCAAATGAAATATGGTAAAAACAGAAAAACATCTTGTTTTGTCACTACACTAAAGTTAAGGATCTCAAACCCCCAAAAATACTAGAACGTATTGAAAACCAAAAGTACTTTAAGTTCCTAAAATTTCAGGCTTCCAGTGTGATAAAAGTTTCCACAACCTGACCTTAAACATGGCAAATCGTTACGACATGGGGGGGGGTTGAATTTTCGCATATGTACTCAATGGCCCCCCAAGAATATGTGTGCCAAAAATCATTAATATAACCCCCCGGGGGGCTGTGACAGAACCCCGGGAAGGTACAAGTTGGGGGGTAAAAGCGAGGGGGGAGGGGAAAGGGGGTCAAATGGCACAAAAGGCACATCAATAGGGCACAAGGAATGTGTGTGCGAAATTTCAGCTTGATTCGTCTTTTCGTCTGGGCTGTAGCCCTGTCAAAGAAAGCGAAAACTTTTTTGAACAGCGATTTTATAACTTGAATTCCTCCTCCCCCTGATCGTCCTGGGGATTGTATTTTGGTTTATGTCATTAGAAGCCACTAGAGATTGAGTATACGAAAAATCAACTCGGGGGTCTTCATGGGACTGAGATACAGAGGGGTGAAAAACCCAGAAAACCCCCAACTTGTTCTGTCGTATAAACTGTTCCTTAGACGCTTTTTTCTTTCGTTTTTCTTGGCGGTGAATTTGCTTTTGTTGGTTGCTGACATTTGGTTTTCTTGGCGGCCGGGAAGCTCCCGCGTCCTGTGATACTTTCTGTATGCTTACATTATGCTTAGTGGTCTGGACGGAGTCAAAGGTTAAAAAAAAGGAAGAACACCCTTCGATTAACAGTCAACTTATCCCGTCATCGACAGGAGTGATAACTGTAGCCGGCATAAAGGAGTCAAAACACCAAGTAGCATTCCCATTGCATTTATTTTATTACGTGTGTTATCTGTTGTATGTTATGAGTACATGTAATGCGTAATATTAATCTAAATTTGCTATTATGTCGACAACCTGAGCTTGCCCGAAGTTCAGTTAGTTTATAACCGAACGCTCTACCGAAAAAAACATATCAGTTTAACCGAACAACTAAGTCCAGTGCCTCTAAGCTTTATTAAAACACACACACACAGGTTAATTTTATTTTTTTTATTGCCGAAAAAGACGCAAAAAATTGGAAAATTGTACTAGAACATTGCTTAAAAAGAAAAAAAAAATCTGCATAAGAACTTCAGGCTGCATCAAGGTGTTGCAACAGCAAGGGGCGTTTCCGAAAACTTGATTTTTCGACCGTAAGTCTATTTTTCGTCATTAGCCGGCCTGATAAGTTTTAAAATGAGGGGGGAGTAATATGTAAGATAAGATATTGAAGAGAAGTGTTTTTATTTTTGAATTTTTTTACAATTTGTTATCGCAGGTAGCTTGAACCCTTATGACTTAGATGGCAGTACGCAGTACTCATCATTTAACAGCACGGTTAAAATACAAAATAATTTGAACTAAGTTCTTTTTTATGCGTAGCCCTTCGAATGTAGAAAAAATTGTGACAAGCTATTTGTTTTTTTTACAAAAAGAAGGAAAAAATGAAGTTTACCCTTCAAATTGAGGTAGTAATTTTTTTATTTGTACAAAGAGTCAAAACCTCATTAGAAGAATATATATTTCAATGTACGATTTATTATTTTTTTCTGAACAAGAAACATTTCCATTGTAGTCTGAAATCTTAAACCTGATACTCATATTTTCACTTACGTTATGCTTTAATTTTCTTACCGGAGTCAAAGCTTTTAAAAAAAAAAAAAAAAAAAAAAGCCTTACAGTTTAGAAGCAATTTAGCTCCATGTTGCATCAAGTTTTTATACCAGCAAGGAGTGTTTCCATCTCATTTAGTCTATTCCCTCATATTTGTTAGTCATTGTTATTAAGTGTTCATGTAATGCGCGATATTTCTGTAATTTTTTGATGCAGATTGTCCGGACATGGGCCCGAACACTCATTCTCCTGGTTACCAGTCGAACGCTCTGCTGATCGAGCTATTCAGCTCTGTCGGTCACAGTGCAAGTTAAAGTTATACATTTAACCGAAAACCCCATTCTGGTTCTTTAAAACAGGTTTTTTGACAGAAAAAAACAATTTTTAGACCGTGGGTCTATTTTTCGACAGTAGCCTGCACGATAAGCTTTAAAATAAAGTGTTAATGAAAGAAATTGATCAAGAATTGAGGAAGATCTCGCGTAGAAACGAAAAACAGGCTACAGAAATAATATATAAGGATAGAGTTCCTTTAAAGCTATGAATAATCAAACCATTTACATGAGGTAAACGTAAAGTAGGAATAAATCTAGACACATACTGCCCCAACAAATTGGAATATGCACTAACCATAAAAACAATCAAATCGCTTAAAGAAGGCCTTTTTCTTTTCTTTGTGCTTATATAAACTTAATCGTACTACTTAACGACTTCTAAAGGATACGCCTTTCAACAGAGGAAAATTTAATCGCATTAAAAATATCAATGGTGGACATTCGAAACTAACTCTTATGCTTTTTCAGAAAGCAAAAAAGAGAAGTTGAACAGTTTAGAATGAAAAACACATAATGTTCCTCATAGAACTGTTGTCAAGGCCAAAAAAGAAAAACAAAAACAGAATTTGAATTTTGACAAATTAGATTTAAATCTTACTTTTCGCATTTAGGAGTGTGTACGTATGTGTGCAGGCATTTATGTGCGTATTTAGGCGCAAATGTATGTGTGTATGTGTTTGCGTAGACTTGTGTGTGTGTGTGTATGCAGTTCTGCTTGCGTGTTGCGTGTGTGTAGGCTTGTGTGTGTGTATGCAGTTCTGCTTGCGTTCGTGTAGGTTTGTGTGTGTGTATGCATTTGTGTCTGCAGACGCGTGTGGGTGTGCTTGCGCCACGCGCGCGCGCGCGTGTGTGTGTGTGTGTGTATGTAGGCGTGTGTGTGTACGCATGTGAGTAGGCGTGTGTATATGCAGGCATGTATGTGTGCAGGCGTGTGTGTGTATGTGCAGGCATGTGTGTGTGTGCAGGCGTGTGTGTATGTGCAGGCGTGTGTGTATGTGCAGGCGTGTGTGTGTATGTGCAGGCATGTGTGTGTGTGCAGGCGTGTGTGTGTATGTGCAGGCATGTGTGTGTGTGAACGCGTATGTGTGTGTGCAGGCGTGTGTGTGCAGGCGTGTGTGTGTGCAGGCGCGTGTGTGCGGACGGTGGAAAACGAGGACCTCAACATGCTAACACACCTTCAAACCGAGGACGCACCTACAACCGAGGACGTCCTCGGTTTGAACTAACGCTGTTTTCGCTATCAGGGGATCTGTCTTATGGTAAAAAATTGTTTTTTATTGAAATTTAAAATTGTCCTCGGTGGCCGGTGTTTACGCACTGGTGTGTGAAGTGTCGAAAAGTTCGTGTGTGAACTCACGTCCCCGTTTTCACGTTATTAATCAACACGAGTGTAAGTCCTCGGTAATGCGAAGTTAATGTATGCCCGATACACACCTTTTTCGGAATTGATTTTTCTTCTCATTCTGGTTCTTTCATTGATGTTCATTAATGGATAAGTTGAAAGTTTTTGCGTTTCAAAGCACGAATTTCCTTTTGAAATGTCCCGTTAAAAAGAAAATCGATATAAGGAAGGGGTTTTTTCTTTCTTTTTTCAAACAGTTTTGATATTTTTTATTCTGCTTCTTTTTGACTCAAAATTTGATAAACTAAAACAACATGGACAAAGCATAATAATTAGTTATGTAAAACCTCGTTATAACGAATTTCTATACGACGTAATTTCCACGACGGCGAAACACATTTAAAGTTTTCTTTCCACATATTCGAGCATACTTCGACCATCGGTCATTTCTCTTTGCGAAAATTGATGTTTACAACATATTGAACATTTTTTATGTTTTCAGTTGCAACAAAGCAAAATCTAAAAATAAAATTTAAAAAAAAAAAAAAATAGAAAGAAAAAAAAATGTTCTCAAAATATTTTTTTGTGTTATAAATACAGTCATAGTGCTTCAGAAAGTTTATTTACATCGTTTTCTTTTTTTATTTGTTAAGTAAATATGATTTGGCATTTCGTTTAGCGGAAAATGTTTTACTGAAATATGCTAAGTTTGATTTTGTATTGTACATAAAAAAGGAAAACACGTTTGTGCAACTTCTACTGAAAATTTAAATCAAATTTTATTCAATTTGCACATTTGTTTTATATTAAATTTATAGTTTTGCAAGGTCCCGTTAAAAGTAAAAGTGATATAACGATGCTTTTTTTCTTTTTTGAGACGATTTTGATATTTTTTTGTACAGTTTCTTTTTGACTTTTAACTAGATAACCTCAAACTTCGCGCACAAAACAAAAACTTATCATTGTTAAATCTCTTTATAGTGAACTCTGATAGAACGATATTAAAATTGCAAAGAAGCACATTCTAAAGTCTTCTTTCCACATATTCGTTTATCAATCATCTCTTATAGCAAAAATTGATGTTTAAAGCGTATTGATCATTTTTTACACTTTTAGTTTCGATATTAAGTAAAATCTAAAAGTAAATTTGAAAAAAAAAAAAGAAAGAAAAAAAAAAAAAAAAACTCACACTTTTGTATTACAGATACAGTCATAGTGCCTCAAAAAAGTTTATTTTTCTCTTCTTTTCTTTCCCTTAAAATAAAAATCTGTAAAGTTTATGTAATTTTTTATTTTGTTCAGAGTGAAATGTTTTTCTGAAATAAACCTATTTTAATATTAAATTTGATTTTTGTCTTACACTAAAAATGGGAAACTCCCAATACATTTGTGCAACTTCTGCTGCAAATTTGAAGCAAATAACGTTTGTTTCATATTCAATTTAAATTTTATTAGTTTTTGTTTACTTGATTCTAATTTCAATAGATTCTGAGTTCAATCTGTCACTGAGATCATAAATTTCATGCACTGATTGAAATTTAAACATCTTAGTGGGGAAAACACTATCGCGCTTAACATAAAGAGATCGGACATGAAAAGTATTGAAAAATTGATTTCAATCTGCTGAATTTTATGAAAATGATTAATGATCTTTAAAAACTGATAATATACTACTTTATACGTGCAATGTATGACGTATCGCTAGAGTTGTACACCTCTACATAAAGTATTCATTCTCCCCGTCGCCTAAAATTTGCGGAGACCCACCACAACCGATGACCCTAATGCGTGAAAACTCTCATACAAACTCTAAAAATTTCATATGTGCAGTGTCCGCCATGACCCCCTCCATGCCACTTCTTTTAGTTTTATTGAAGGTTATGCATATAATCGCATTTGCTAAGCGGCTACATAGTCAGATACACTCCGGCATTCGAGGACCTGGAGCATACACTCCGGCCTCCGAGGACCTGGAGCATACACTCCGACCTCCGAGGACCTGGAGCATACACTCCGGCCTCCGAGGACCTGGAGCATACACTCCGGCCTCCGAGGACCTGGAGCATACACTCCGGCCTCCGAGGACCTGGAGCATACACTCCGGCCTCCGAGGACCTGGAGCATACACTCCGGCCTCCGAGGACCTGGAGCATACACTCCGGCCTCCGAGGACCTGGAGCATACACTCCGGCCTCCGAGGACCTGGAGCATACACTCCGGCTTCCGAGGACTTGGTATTCACACACCGGCATTCGAGGACCTTGTACTCACACACCGGCAATCGAGAACCTGGTACTTAGCCGCCGGTAAATTCACATCGACAATTCAGTACCCTTGGCCTGGTACTTACCTTGGCGCCATGAAGAGTGAAATATGAAAAGTTTTATAGTTAATATTTTTAACAACAAAATTATTTTTAATCCTCATAAATTATGAAATTTTTTCTAAAAAAATTATAATTGTAATACGGATGAAAATTATTGGAAGTTGCCAGTTTCTACATTTCTTCTTTTTATGTATTTTTTAAACAATTGTAATACGTATGAAAGTTATTAAAAGTTGCCAGTTTCTTCTTTTTATTACTTGCTACTCTCGCAGAATATTCAGTGAAATTTTTTAAGTGCTTTTTTTATCAGTATTCTGCGGAACTGAATACCGAATAGTCAGTAGCCTATTTTAGAGGAGGGAGCAGGGACCCTGGGCTCTCCCAAAGGATAAATTAATTTAGCTATTTCATTTATTATTTGCATTGACTTCTCTATTATATTAAGATTTTTTATTTTTTTTAGTTATTTAAAATGAACACAAAGCATACTTGAGTAAAAGCATTTTTGTCTGTTAAAGAAATAATACTGGAGTCAGAGGCCAGAGCGACAGAATAAATTAACTCACTGGTTTCAAATTCAAGGGAACGTCATATCGCGATTCCTCCAGTATTTATTCTTTAATAGAATCTATAATTACCATTTTAAAAATAATGTGTAGGCTTACTTAGAAAAGTCATTTAGATCCAGGAATGATCGAGATAATAGATTTTTTTCCTTCAGCTTATAAAAAATGAAAAATGAAAGAAATCACATGGTAGTTTCTTAGCATAACCATAATATCAATAGAAACGGCATGCAGTATCAAAATGTTATATCAACTGCACCGCGGTTTTAAGAAAAAATCAGCAACTGCTTTGAAATTCGCAAAGAAATAGTTTCTGAATTCTTCAATGAAACTTATATGTCATGAAGCTATGATTTTCTTAAATTTATGATAGTTATAGTTAAAATATAAATTAGTTTATAAAAACTGTAATATAAAGGGTTTTATATATTCAATTGCTTGAAATTTTAAAGATATTTTACGTCCGCATTCATAGTGTATTAGTTCATAATACTTATGTACAAGAGTAAATTAATTGCCTTGCGAGATCCAAAAAAATACATTAAAAAAAATATCCTGAAAACATTTTTAAGAAACATTGAATCGGTGGGGGGGGGGGGGAGGAGGTTCAACTTCCGTCGCCCCTCCAAAAATTATTTCTGTATCTGCCCCTCCGACATGTTGTCGGAGTTTAATAAAACCGTAGGAAACTCAGTGGGTGGTTCCGGAAAGACACCATTGGTCTCACAAAGGAGATTAGTCTTTGTGTCCATAGCTTTGAGGCAAACCACAAAATTGACTCCAGATGGGCTATTTTCTTTTAACCTCTATATGAGGGCTACTTCATTCCTTTGAAAAAAGCTGGGAGGAAAAACTAGTTCGTGACGTCAGGGGTTTGAGATATGTCTTAAGTTTCCTACGTTTATTTCTCGAGTTGTTATTTTTTATGTTTGATTGTTATTTTTTAAGTTTGTTTGTTTGTTTCTGTTTCAAGTAATTTTGTCATTTCATATGCAAATTTGTTATATTTAAATTTATCTGTTGAGGAGATAATAATGTCAATTGTGCTGTTGCAACATGCAACAATTACTATCGAAAAACCAAGGGTTGTAGAAGAATTTGAAGAAGTTTTGAAAAATATTCACAGAAAAAATAATATTTACAAAGGCAAAGGTGTCACTAAGGATTTGTTTCATATACTAGAAAACAAGTATCCAAATTTATGTAAAGATGCATTGAAAAAAAAATCGAATTCGAACGATTCGAATACGACATTTAAACCGATCTTTCAAAAAAAAAAGAAAGAAATGAAGATAAAAAACAAAAGAAATGGCTCCAGTCTAGCTTAAACACTTCTGCTAAATAAATGCATTTTATTAACATATTTAAATCAATAGTAAGAAACTTCAGTTCCAATTAAAAAATAGCAATTTTCAAAATATCAACTTTTACAATTTTTAAACATGCCAGCCGTTAAAGCTACCAGTCCTAAGCCTGGATAATGTGTGAAGGAAAGTTGTGGTTTTATTCATCAAAATGTAAGGCCACGGCCACTCAAACTTGTATCTGCAACGACATCATGCTAAAATTCAGTAAAGAAAGTGGCATTAAAAATACTATCTTAGGTGTTAATGCTCGAGCGTTTGAAGAGAACAGAATGCATGAGCTTAGAAAGAAAATTAAATAATATATATTGAAACAAATTTTCTGCTTAAAGAAACTTGAAAAATACTTCTGAAAAAAGATTTAGTGGTTAGTGCACACAATTGTCAATTAGAATAAACGAATGCAATAGTAGACAAGACTATTTCTCTTATTGAAAAATAGCAGTAAATACTGGGAAAAAATTATTTTGATACGTATTTAGGCGCATTCTTTTTTGAAACAGTGATTTTCCCCGTAGAAACCGATTTCAGTACAGATTAGACATATTAAAATTTTACATTTTTAATAACTTCTTCATTAATGGCTGAAAAAAGAAATTTTTCTGCATTTTTGCAAAGAAAAAAGCATTAAAAGCAAGAAAGTTTTTTCAAAGGGGGGGGGGGGCTGGAACCCCCTCTTCCCCCTATAAGTGTACCCTTGAGATTAGCTATAATATAATGGCGCTTTTAAACATTGCAGTGTCCTCGTGCCACGGGCCGACCCAAGAGGGGGGGGGGGAGGCAATCACATCACACGCCGAAGTCTGAGAGGCAGCGGCGTACGCAGACAAATCAGTTCGGGGGTGCTGAGCTCGAAAGTCTTTGAGCTGGGGGGGGGGGATACTTATGAACTGTAGCTAAGAAAAGTTCATGTATCGCTTTACTGATATCAATACGAATGTAAGATTTCAAAAATACATCATAAAAAAAAACTTGTTCTTTATTATAATTTTTATAATTAATTTTGAAAATTTCGGGGGGGGGGCTGTAGCCCTATCAGCCCTCCCCCTGGGTACGCCACTGCTGAGAGGGCGCCCTAAACTAAACTTTTTCTGCATAACAATTATTATATTTTTTATTTTATTCTTTAAAAAAGTGTATTTTTGAATGCAAACATATTGGATAAATTCCTGATTTAATTGTGCACGGATTGCATTTTTAATTATGTAATAATTAATATAATACTGTTGGGCATTTTTTTATCATTCAGTGTGAAAAAGCACTGGAGGGGGGGGGGCACTAGAAAATATTCGTCCCGGGCGCCGTCTTTCGGGGCTATCCGAAGAGGGGCAATCGCCCTGGTGGGTGAAAAAAAAAAAGGTGTGAGTAAGAGGGCGCAATGAACTAAGCTTTCGCTGCATTACAATTTTTTTTTTACATTTTATTCTTACAAAAGAAAAGAAAAGGCTTCGAAAAAGCAAATATATTTCAGTTTTCATTTCATTTATGGCACACATGGACTTCAGAAAACATTTGCAATTACCTACTAATTAATATGAAAATATTCGGTGCTTTTTTCACCTCTCTGTGTGAGGGAAGGGACGGGGGCGCCAGAAAATGGTCACCCCCCAGAAGTCGTCATTTTTTTAACGGCCCTGAGCAGGGCCAGTCGGGGAGGGGGGATCGCTCCGGGTGCCATAAACTAAGCTTTTGTTACATTACAATCTTTTTTTTTTCTTTTTGTTATTTTACAAAAATGGTTTTTAGAAAGCAAATTGATTAGATTTAATTCCTGTCCTTTTGGTACACACAGATTTCGGATTGCATGTTCATATTGTATTGTATGTATGAATTTCTTGCCAATTGTCTCGATTCCACGTTTTGATAACTTAGTAATTTACTCGTCCATCTTATGATCATTTTGCTCGGGATTTTGTTCTTAAAATTGGAATAGAAAAAGAACAAAATCGAATTTTCAAAAAATCGTTTCAAGGTGCACACCCCCATGCTACAAACTAACTTTGTGAAAAATTTCATGAAAATCGTTCTAGGTGCTATGCGCGTCACAGAGATCCGGACAGCCTCCAGACATGCAGACAGAGAGAATTTCAGCTTTATTTTTAGTAAAGATGGAGTGGCTAAATCATTAATTGTACAAATGGGCAGTATGTTACTATATGGTTACCTATTTTATAAATCTGTGCACCATTGACTTTAAAGCATTTTTTACTATTGATCATTTTATATTAAATTCATTGTTGTAATTGTCGGTTGGTTGAAGGGGTAATCAAAAACTAGTTGTACCGAAAGCCGATGCAAGCAAGTAACAATGCATTATATTTTCTCCTCCCTCGCTCTTTCTCTCTTTCGACTGCTGACATTGATTTGTCGAACCAAAACAATTTTCAATTTGTGTTATAGCTTGACCGTGAAGCGAAGGCGGATGACCTTGAAGCGAAACCTCATTTTGTATAATTTGTAATAGGAAAAATGAACCAGAAAGCACCTAAAAGTGAGAGTCGTTCTCACTGATCCTATCTATTACAAAATTATAACAATCAACCTATTACAAATGATACAAAGGATATATTTGCTTCAAATGATGTGTCGTCTTTTCTTTGCAGTCAAGCTTTATCTTGATTTGCAAAAGAGTAGGGTCTGGTGGGGTAAAGTGGTCATAAAATCGTAGGTTTTCAACTTAGGTGGATAGTAAATACAACAAATTCTTTAAACATTTCAACTTTTTCTGTTGTTATTTTACATTGCGTTATTAAAGAACACGGTACATTGAATTTTAGAAAGAAAAATATTGATTTTAGTAGTTTTATAGCACTTTCTTTTCCCTATGTTTTTATGACCACTTTACCCCATAGGGTGGGGGAAAGTGGTCATAGCATGGGGTAAAGTGGTCATAGTTAAAAATAGATGCAAAACCATTAAAAATAACCCTAATACTTGTATATTTCGGCTACATTTATAGTTAAGTATATTCACGAGTACATGCGTGTATACACGAATTTATACGTGTCGTGTGTTGTACACGAATAAACACGTTCCTATATGAGTAGATACATGTATACATCAGATACATGCATGCACTTGCCTACTCAAGTATATACGAGTACATAAGCATATATACAAGTATATAAGCATCTATTCGTGATTACCTACAGGAGTATATACGTGTCTACATGAGTACATACGTGTCATAGGTATATACGTGTCACGTGTATATACGAGTATATACGCGTATAAACGAATATCATATGCGCGTATAAACTTGTATCTCGGAAAAATACGTGCATATTTGAATGTATAGTAGACGTATGTACGCATATATAAGTGTACATAGATACATATACGGGTATACACGAGTTAATTCGTGGATACATCCAGTGAGTCTTTGGTACGTGTCTACTCACGTATATATAATATGGAAGCACGAGTATATACGCATGTATACATGTAAACACGATTATATACCTGTATAGACATATATACGCACATTTACGTGTATACACCAGTACATGTATGTATACACGAGAATATACGCTTATATAGATTTCGGCCTACAGAGTGATTCTAAGCTCTTGAGCAAAAATCAAAGGGGTGTGAGAGGGGAGGATAAGAAGCAAAGAATCATAAGGAAGTTATAATCACTGACGCGCTACATGCACACAAAGCCAGAAACTGATGGATCCAAAGCAGGGCACAAATTTGTTGCACAAAGCTGATTTTACCTTACATTTTAGTTTTTTAAGAAATATTTAGAGCAGTTGTTAGAAGTTACGGCCTGTAGTAGCTCACGCATCACAACAAAGGCGCAGCAGCTGATGAAAATCTTTCAAAAGTCTCGTTACTGCAACAAAGAGTGATCTGTGAATACGACGCATGTATTACAGCTGCAGGCCGCACATTTCATTAATCGCTTTAAAACTTTCCTAAAACCTAAAATGTTGTGTAAAATTCTTTGTGGAGTAAATTTGTGACTTTTTTTGCATCAGTTTCTGGCTTTGCGTGCATGTAGCGCGTCAGTATTGTGTTTGTGACCATATGTTACTTATGATTCTTGCTTCTTATCCTTCCCTCTAACAACTTTTAATAATTTGCTCAAGAGTTTAAACTCACCATGTATGCTTGTATTTCTTATGCTTGTATGTAAGTGCTTACTCGAGTACGTACGCGTATATACGTGTCTACCTGAGTATATAAGTGTTCTTATATATACGAGTATAAAAGAGCATATACGTGTATAGTAGAATGTATAGCTTTATGGATAAAAAATACTTGTACCCATATAAATATTTTTTGGCGCATTCATGTGAACACGAGTATATAGGCGTATATATACGCATATACTCGTATATTTAACCCCGTTTACTGTAAAAACAATACATATTAACTAAAATTAATATTTAATTTTTGTCTGTCTTATACTTAAAGATTAAGTGACATTAGAAGAACAATATTCGTTAAGCCTAATATTATGACCACTTTACCCCATCTTACTTAAATTGTTCTAAAAAATTATCTAAAATAGATTCAGCTAACTGCTAATGAGTAAGAGTTCTTGAGACATGTAGGAAGCTTTCTGTGCAGTCAATCTGTTCCTAATTCTAACAAACAAAATTTGCCAAGGAAGTTAAAAGAGGTGTTTAGATTTAAAAATTTTTCAGATTCACGCAAAATATTTTTTTTTACCTAGTAAAATTTTGCCAGTTGTAAAATTTTGTATTCAAAATGTAGTTTCTAACTGCCCTACTCTAAAATAAAATTTTCACATTCATTCAAACATTTATTTCCAAGTTATAGCCATTTATTAAATGTATGACCACTTTACCCCATTGACCACTTTCCCCCACCAGACCCTACATAACATTAAAAAAAGTTTTGTTTGCCGGTTTCTATCCCATATTTTTGTAATTCCAATTACCCCTCATAACGCTTCAAAAGGCAGAATTTTATCAAAATTTCCTGCGGGGGAGACACTTCCGGACCCCCAAAATTTCAGGATATTTTATACCCCACTTACAAGGGAGCCTTTGTCACTCTCATAATGCCATTCCTCCTTAGTTTGTAAGTCTTAATGGTATACCTGTGTTCCTTTAAAGCATAGCCTAAATTGAGGTTCCAGATAATTGTTTTAAAAGTAATAAAGTTTTATTTTGTAATTGCTTAGTGTAACTGCGTTTTGTTCAAGTTCTCAATAAAAGTTATCTATGCATGCATTTTATCTGCAAAACGGTGAGGTAAAGAAACAAAAAATTAACGCAGCGCTGTGGGTGAAAGTGAATGTCGATTTCGGAAGCTTTTCATTTTTTTTTTTTTTTTTTCGGGGAAAAATGCCTATTTTCAGTTACTCAGCCCAAGCAGTTTGCAGCAACTCAGAGAAAAAGTACATTCTAAAGAGGTAATTTTTTCCGCATTAGAGTTGTACTTATACTAGTGCAACTCTAGTGGAACAAGATGTACTTGAAGAGGTAACAAAAATATATTTTTTGGAATTGAAAAAATTCCCCTCCCCCTAAAAAAAAATGTGTGAACATGCACCTGAAAATATTGTGCCCCCCAACTAGTCTTTCCACCGCCCTCTTTGGAGGCCCAGCACGGGCCTGTGTACGTCACATATTAGTAAGAAAAAACCTCTCTCAACTAACATAGAGATTTATGCTCGGAAAATTTGCCAAGCTTTACACAAAGCCTGATCTTTCTAAAATACATAAAATAAGCCCTTGTAGTTGTTTTTCGCATGCAGTTTAGTTGCAACTACAAACTAAACTCTCACTTATATCCGAATTAAAAATTAAATAAAAGATGATTTTGAGTTGCGGTTCTGGATAACATTGGAAGATATGTTTCAAAGAAATAGTTGTGAATATTTCTACAATTAGGCACAAAAATTGCATCGGCCAAATGTGTTTACATGAACGTTGATCAGAGAAACATAAAAAAACATACGAAATATACATTATACACACCTGAAATGAAAATGTTTTGAGCTCTTTAAGTTTATTGTGTGTTTTAATGAAACGAAATAAAGTTGTTCTTATCCCTTCATAAATATTCAAGTCTTCTCTTTCTTCTTCTATGCCTATTGTCATCGTTTAGTTATTCAAGCAGTATTTTAACCCAAAGAAAAAAAAATTTCAAATTATGTTCAAAAAAGTTCTCCGATTCAAAATTCAATAAAATTTTCAACTTTTTTTTACTATTTTAACGATTGACTTAATGACTTTTCTTTGAATTGTGCTCCGCCAGTGGTTACTTGTGAAATGTGCTCTAATCAGGGGTCTCTTCTATTCTTTTCTCAACGTTACTCCTGGGATGAAGAGAAGAGCGTGGTATTGTCCGTATTGTGAAGAGTCCTGGCGGTTCCTGGCTTTTATTAGCTCGTAAATACCGTTCAGGGAATTAGTCGTAAGTTTTGATCTTTTGTTATCACCTATCTTTAAAATATTTCCCACATGCTTGAGCCGCAAATGTCCGTGCATTCAGGGAAGTATTCAGTTCTCGAAAGTTAAGATAAAATGACCGACAAAAGAAAATATCTCTGTGTTTGCTGGCAGTTTTGAAGTGCCTTATTAGATCAAAAGTTACCAATAAATATTTATACCCCTCAGAAAATTATTCACACTTGAAGTCTTTTTGTCCGTTCAGTTTCTTTCCCACAGGTTGTAACCTTCAGTTAATTGATTGAAAAATGTTTTGTTAAAGAAAATCGAAAAAAAAAAAAGATCATCTTATATTTTAAAAGTTTTCCTTTCTTAGATTTTAAACGTTGCAGGAAACTTGAGATAAAAGCTAAAAACATACATAAGAAAAAGCAGAGTAAGCAGTATGAAGAGTGATTGTTTTCCGTCCTATCTTCTTTTTTTAATTATTTTTTAAAACTATTTTCCTGTTATATGCAATTAAAAAGGACTTCAGTACGCGTAAACAACTAGTATATCTTACTATTGCATCAAATTTATTAAATTCAATGTATTTAAAACAAATAAAGCGAAGTAATTTTCGGATACAAGTTTAACAGTAAAAACAATATCATGACCAAGATAGCATAATTGGAAGAAATGAGCAGTGCTAGAACGTTAAGACAGTTAAGAGTATTTTTAAATGGGTGTCACAGACGTGTGTATTTTAAACGCATAAAAATCTTTGGGTCGAAATTGAAAAGTTTCATTAAAAAAAGCCAACCAAAAAAAAGAAAAAGAAAACGGGGGAAACGGGTCCGTCATTTGCATGGTGGGGGGGGGGAGATTTTACCAGGTCATTCCCATACATTTTATAAGGAAGAAAAAACAGATTACATAAACCGGCGCATAATTACATTGTTTCTGAAATCCATGTAGGAACGAACCCCCTGATCTACCAATTGACGTACCATTACTCACTCTTTTCCTAATATTACTATAAAAGATAGAATAAATCGTGTCTTTGAAACGATTTCAATTTCCAAATTTAGCCGAAAAAGGTACCTAAATTCTTCTTTATACCTACGCTTAAAGTCTTCAAACGCAGTCAAAAATAGCGCTTCTAAAACTTCATTTTTGATTAATTTCCAGAGGGTCCCCCGAGCACCTCCCCCCTAGTATCAGTACAGATAGCTTTAAATTTCGTTTCAGAAAATTTCTCGAGAGAGTCCCCGAACCTCTCTTTTTCACATACAACCTAAAATTGACTTCTTGAAAGAGATTTCGGGAGGGAAGTAGGTCGATAGAGTCAAGAGGAGGCAGGGGGTCCTTTTTTTGCCCTATCTTTCCCAAACCTAAAACTTAAGTCACATCTTTAGGACCTCAATTTTGAAAGTTTCCGGAATAAAAACCTGGAATCACTTTTGCGAAAAAGGCGTACAGTTGAGTTTTTTTCGAATTTTAGGGTCAAAAAACTTCTTGAGACTGCCTGTGAACTTTTTCCGTTTCCCAAACGCAAGGGCACCAAGGACAGTCTTTTGAAAACTTAGTTGTTAAAATATTTTCAAAGAGAGCCTCCAAAATTTCTCATATCCTAAACTTAACCAAACATCGACTAAAATTGCGTATTTCAGACTTCACTGACGACACTTTTCCAGAGAGGGCCTCCGAACCCTCTTCTTTCCCAAGTCAAAAACTTCCGGAGGAGGGCCGCCTAGTAACGTAAATTCACCTGAAATTGCGTAAAATTCCTTCTTAAAGACTAATTTGGAAACATTTTCAAAATAAATCACCAAAGAATTCCTCTCCTAACGTCTCCAAAGATAGACTCTAATCGTGTTTTCCCAAGTGCTACAACGAAAAACTTTCGGAGAGCCCCTGGACCTTTCCCATCACCTCAACAATATCATAGATAACATAAAAATGCGTTTTTAAACTTTTATTTGTGAAAATTTCTGGAAAGAGCATTGGATCTCTTAATATCGCCAGTGAAAGCTTGAAGTTGATTATAGTAAGGAAAAATACTTGGGAAAGAACCTCAACCCCATCTCACCTAACTTTACCACCAAAACGTTTCGAAAATTGCGTTTTTACATCAATTTTTCAAATTTCTACGAGAGGGGCCTGACCCCCTTCACGCATCCGCTTCTCTGTTCTACCTTTCTCCTGCAATAGCTGCGGTATAATGTTTATACTCTAACTTTTTTTATCTTCACTTTTTCGATAGGGAGTCATATACCACTTTTGCACACCTCTTTCTGTTATGCGGAAGAATTTTTATCTACCAAAGTAATAATCCAATCAACTTTATGTGAAGTTTTTTTGCCTGAGCGTGGTTTTAACAGCTCCAGACTCATGAACATAAAGCTAGAGCACAGCTGCAATCTCTGGATGCAGTAACTGACCTTTCCGGTGTTTGCTTGCAATTCCGTCTTAGCTTTGGCCATGGGGCGGTAATTTGTAGCTTATGTCCAACTGAGGTGCATATAGCGTTTTCAGACCTTTAAAACGTTTGCGAAAATATTTATATTCTTCAGTATACTAGTTTATTTCAAGTAAAAAGCCGTATTTAATGATCTAAATTTTTCGGGAGAGGCACCCCTTGTAGATAAAATTTCACATTATTTAAACAGGGGTGTCTGTCCTCCTAAGAGTGATGCCCCCGCCCCCTGATATTGAAAGTACGCGCAACAACGACGAAAAGACCCTGTAAAACAGTGACTCTTCACTTGGATCAAGGTTACCCCCCCCCCCCTCTCCCTTTTCTCGAGTTCTAGATCCGCCACTGCATTTACGTATGTTCCCCGTAGCGCCTAAATTATTCTTCCGATTTTGATGAATAAGGTGCCAATCGAATCATTATTATGACCCGTGTAACATAAGTTTCATTTTAACCGACTTCAACAAAAGAACAGAAATAATTTTTGTAGGAGGCTCTTATATTGAAATACGTATCCCCCCCCCGCATACATTGTTTCAAAGTTTTCATTACTTTATTTTAAATGTTTAATGAATAATTAATGGACGAATCGAGATTCCCCTGATTTTGAAACCAGTAATTTAAATATATTTAGCCTATCTGGCCTCTGACTCCAGAAAAAAACCCTCCAAAGTAAACAAATATTATGTTATTAAAATATTATCTGTATAGACGCTTTGAGTGTTTTGTGCTCTTTATAAATTACTAAAAAATTGTCTTATGTTTTAGAGAAGTCAATTAAAAAAATATATGAAATAGTTAAATTTGTTTATCTATTCTGACTCCTTGTGTCCCCCCTAAAATCCACTGCTGAAAAGGAGGAGTCGCTTTTACCTTTTAAATCCAGATTTTTACCAATTTCCTGCCTTTCTTTCTTTTATTTTTTAGCATGGGTTTTAAATAGAGATATTAAAATCTCTAACGGTAGTAGGTAGTAGTTTTAATCTGCTAACATAATATTATGCTTACTCACATCAAAATATTTTCAAAAACAAGAATATTTCTTGTTGTAAAAATTATAAAATAGTGCCAACAAAAAGTTTAGAAAATCATCTAATAACTTTTGATTTAGGTGTCAAACCTAATTTTGTTGTTGAAGTTTTGTTTTTTTAGAAATTAATGTTTATTAATTCTACTCAGACGTAAAGCAAGTTTCAAAATATTGCGCGAGCGACTCAAATTAGGTTCGAGATCGACCGGTCGAAAAGCAGTTTTAGTGCATCTGTAATGGTGTAAGGCAAAAATGAAAAGTGGGGTAGGGGGGGGCAGGATCCTCTCCGGAAAATTTTTAGAAATTAACTACAAAATTACTACCCGCCTTGTCTAGAGGTCAGCGGAGTCTGATTGCGATGAGGTGGTCCCGGGTTCGAATAACGGCTCGGGCATGGATCCATGGATGTACTTTCTCTCCCCTGTCCTTGTCCTTCTTTGTGTGAATGTGTTGTTATGCTGTGAATGGTTGCCTACCCTGTAAACGGGTCCTTATGGCATGTGTGTACTGTGGAAGTCGGATTTCACACCAAATTACTGTACAATTGGAAAAGTGAAACAGCGCACCCCAATTACCAGCCTAGCTGGCACAAGACAACAACAACCACAAAAATCGTAATTTTCGCAATTTATTTGTAACGTTATAGCAAAGGAAGGGGGGATGGAATAACTTTCTTTTTATTTCTGGATTAAAGTCGATTTTAGACCTATTTTTGGTCAGCTTAGAGATTCATTCGAAAATCAGAAATTTTAAGAATTCGGAAGTTTTTTTTTATAGTTTTCTGAAAATTTTAAAAAGTGCAGTTGACGGGTTTCTGAAATGAACGATTAAAATTTCTTCCCATTTTCTTAAATCTATATTATTTTGCCCATTTTATATTCTTTGTCTCACATTAAAGCTCAACAATCTACCTAACTCCAGCCCCGACTTTTGATTTAAAAGAGGCAAACGATAGCAATAAGCAATTCTTATACTATGTCTACACTGCTGCTATGTAAAACTTGCTCTTTTATAACTAAGTTTATAAGCAACCTAAAGTTGCGTTTTTTTTTTTTCTTTTTTGAAAATTCACTGTAAAAAATTTCTTTAGAAATCAGCGGAACCTTTCCTATTTAAACACGTCATTAAATATATGGCCAAAAACTCAGTTTTTAAGCTTTAGTGTTGAAATTTTTCCTAAGAAATTCCCGGACCTTCCCTATTTTTAGTCATCAATAAAAAAAAATTGAAAAAAAAAAAATAGAACCGATTTCAAAATTGCTCTAAAAAATGAAAAAAAAAATGTATTCTTTAAACACCATCGATATTACTTTTAAACATAATTTTTGGAGTTGGCGCAAAAACAAAAAGTAAAATCCAGTGTAACCATGCTTCGTTCATATTTTTTTCCAAAAAATCATCCAAAGGTAAGAACGAAACATTTATATCGTTATTCAAATATGCTGTTATCAATGCAAAATGTATGTGGTAGTGAAGAAACTAGGACCCGTTAAATTTATAATTGTAGTTGAGTTATGGTTCTGAATGATCTTATCTATCGTGTTTTCGCCAACTTCAAAAATTATGTTTAAAAGTATTATTGATGGTGTTTAAAGAATAAAATTATTTTTCACTTTTTAGAGCAATTTTAAAGTCGGTTCTATTTTTTTTTTTTTTATTTCATTCTTTTTAGTGTAAATGTAGATATTTCAGTAAAAGTAAGAAGTTACCATCACGAAACTTTACATTATTTTTTTCATAAAAATGCTCCATACTAAAAAAAAAACTTATAAGCACGCTTTAAACTGTAAGCGATTGGCACTAAAAATTTATCTTTGTTCCTTTCTGGAATTCATCTGTGGGTTAATTTAATTATAAACATTTAAATATCCCTAACTATTTGCATTTCTGTATAGTTGAGGCAAACATAACCTGTTAGTATTGCGAAGGCTAAGCAGATCCTGAACACTGCATCACCTCGTTTCCAGGTTAGCTTTACCACCACTATGGAGCAATGACACTGATGAAATTTAATGCTTGCTTCAGAGAAGCCTTAATTCAAAGTTATCATTACAATTACTATTAATGTTATTGTTATACGGCACCAAACTTTTATAACAATGGGTTTCATATAATTTTAATCATATAATAGGGAAATTGCATTAAATTTACTGTTTTTTGCCCATAACTGTTTTCTAAAGAAGAAATATGGTCAAACAAAGTAATGGGACCTAAGTTGACCCATCGCCTATCCATTAAAAAAAGAATCATCAAAATCGGTTCACTAGGTGAGAGGCTGTAAGTAGACAAACAAAAAAAAAAAAAAAAAGAAAGAAAGAAGAAAAACATACATGTGGTATTAACTAATAACCGCCTCCTATTTGAAGTCGGTTAAAAATGACCGGAAATTGCATTTTTAAAGGTATGAGAGGATCAAAGACCCCCAATGCGCCCAGATACAGCACTTTTTTCCCAAAAGCGACGACCGACGAATTTTTAAAAATGTTGGTTTAGATTTTTAAAAACTTCTTCGTAAAACTATTTGAAGATAGAAGGGAGCATGCTAATTGAGTTATGGGAATATGGGAACGGAGAAATATATGTAGGGGCAAGCTATGGAGTAGGGCTCTAAAATTTCTTTGAACGGCCCTGAAAAAAAAGAATTATTTCTCCGGAAATTTATTGAAATCGATGACCTGGAAATGACTTTCAGGCACTCTTTGATGGCATTTGGAAAATAGTCAGGATTCAGGGAATATTTACATTTTTTTGATATTGTTTAAAAAGCAGCTTTAGGCTACATCTTGAGACGATAATGCAGGGAGTGGTTGCTCTTCCTCGAACATTTTTCGAAATTCAACGCGTAAAAATGTACTTAGCTGTTCTTGGTGAAAATAGTTACTTTCAAAAACTATTACTTCTCGAGATTTTTTTTAATACAACTTTTGAAATAAAGTGGAAGAAAGAAAAAAAAAAACCTAAATTTTTTTTTTTTATGGATAAGTTTTACTGCAACAGTAACGAACATTTTGGAAAGGACCCGGTGGTATCCCCTTGGCTACGTTACCGGCCTCAGGGGGTGTTTAATACCCTCCTTTGCTGTGTCACTGGTTTTTGCCTTGTTATTGTACCCCCTGAGGTAAAACTAAGAATATGAACTCCTCAAACTACCACTCTAGGAGGAGTACTATTCAAGGAGCGAATAACAAAATATTGAATAGGGTCAGGTGGGGTAAAATGGGTAATGGGGTAAAATGGGTAGTCAAAATATATGGTTTTAAAAACAAATTATTTTAAATTAATTTTGCATTTTTTTGAGTGGGACATTATACTTGGCTGTTCTGAATTCTGTTTCACAAAATATATTTTTCCAATAGATTATTTTTTAGTGAGAGGTAACACTTCAAATTGAAGTAGATAAATTCAAGCCGCATGTTGTCTGCTTAAACTTCTATCTCCAGCTCCTGATTTTTGAGAAATTTTTATTACTGTGTCATAATATCTTTAGTTGGACATTTTTGTTGCTGCTTCAACTTACAGGGAAGAAAAAAATTTTTTTTTTCTATTTTTAATCTCATATTTTGAAAATGGGGTAAAATGGGTATATGGGTATGGCATAGGCGGATTTACGGGAGTGCCAGGAAGTGCGCCGCACCCCCAACAATTTTGGCAGGATTTTCGAAAAAAAATTTTCATGAAATATATTTCATCAGGAAAATATATATATATATATGTCATCATGAAGTTTGAAAATCGATTTATTTCTTTCTATAGCCACCATGCAAGTTAATTTACTCGAAAGCAATCCAAAATATAAAATTATATGCAGTTTATTGCGTGAACCGCGCGTGTCACCTCCCCACACATCGCCAGTGACAGGGCAATTGTGCTACGTATTAAGAACAAGTATTTTTATCCCTTAGAAAAGAATGATAATAAGCAATTATATGTATCAAATAAACATAATTCTTAAATTATTTATTATTCAGTGCTGTATAATAGAATAATTGTGTACTCTGCAATTGGGTATTTATTGGTATATCATTACAATTTTTTTCTTTCAAACAACTATGGCAAAAAGTATGACAATTGTAATATCTTTCCTCAACAACGATACAAGATACGACAAAATCCTTACATTTCATTTCAGTCAAAAGTGCTACATAACAGCCCCCCCCCCCCCCTCGCGATATTGTTGCACCTCCAGAATTCACAGCCTAAATCCGCCTATGGGGTATGGCAATTTTGTCTGCAATTTCAACAAGAGCTTCAGATTTGACAATTACCTGCATGAGGTATTTAAAACAACTTAAATGTATGCTGGCAAATACAGGAAGTATTGACACAGATGTTTGAGGAAGGCTAAGAATTGAAAGTGAAAAAAAAAAATGAATTAAAAAACAAGAAAATAAAAAATAGCGGAAAAAGAAAGTTTCTATTCAGAGGAAGTATTTGAAATAGAAACTGCTAAAAGTATGCTTATGAAGCAAAGTTTAACCACAGGTGCCTGGGTATAAATATTATACTTAGAGGAAACAAGCAAGAAAGAATTTATTGGCAAATATATGGCTGTTGAGGAAAATATTATGAGATGAAATATTTAAAAAAAAAATCTGAGGGGGGGGGGATTTTTATTTTTCCTGATATAGACGACATGGATTACATAGAAAACATCAAATAATAAAAAAAATCAATAAGCCACAATTTAACAATAGAGGGCATTACTTTTTTTAAAGAATGACAAGTATGGATATCATGCATTGAAAGAAACCTCATTAATATTTTGTCAAATTTACTGTTTGCACTATTTTTTTTAAATTAAATTGTAAAATTTTGTTAACTGACTCTTAAGTCTATATTATCACACTTTATTGAACAAATAGTATGCTTTTTTATCACTTCTTAGACTTCAATACCCATTTTACCCCACAGGCTACCCATTTTCACCTGCGTGGGGTAAAATGGGTATAGAAAACATATAGTCACAAACACTCCTCTCAAAAATAAATTTGTATCAAATTATGTGTGAAAATCATTTACTTCTACTCTCAACATATGTAATGTATACATAAAACAAAAAAAAATTAGGAACAAAATATTTTGACAAAAATATTTGAGTGAAAATCCAAAAGTAGGCTATTTTATACCCATTTTACCCCACCTGACCCTAATATAAATTGATAAATATGAAGAAAGAGCAAAGAAAAAAAATTTGTATTTTGATCGCTATTTACCATTCTTGCTCTGCTCACTAACATCTTGCACCTTTCAAACTCTCACTGGGAGGATAGCAACTTAAGAGTTACAGTAATATTATGGAATAAGGCAGATATATATTTATTGTTTATCATAACATAAATTAGTTTTAAATGTAGAACAAGAGCAAAAGTAAGTATTTTTCGTTTAAAAAATAGTAATGTTTGATATCAAAACAGCAAGGATTAAAAATTGTTGCATTACCCAATTACCAATTAGCACTATGCATTACCAATTAGCACGATGTTTGGAAT